>NW_025747178.1:0-66442 GCF_021184085.1 Oncorhynchus gorbuscha
TCCCTGACTATTTCATGAGACTCACTTGGCCCCAGTCTCAGTGTCCCAGTGTCAGTGTCCCAGTCTCAGTGCCCCAGTGTCAGTGTCCCAGTCTCTGTGCCCCAGTCTCTGTGCCCCAGTCTCTGTGCCCCAGTCTCTGTGCCCCAGTCTCTGTGCCCCAGTCTCTGTGCCCCACTCCCAGTCTCTGTGCCCCAGTCTCTGTGTCCCAGTCTCTGTACCCCAGTCTCTGTGCCCCAGTCTCTGTGCCCCAGTCTCTGTGTCCCAGTCTCTGTACCCCAGTCTCTGTACCCCAGTCTCTGTACCCCAGTCTCTGTACCCCAGTCTCATCTAAGGCCATCAGCTCCTTCAAGAGTATCAAGTGTCTTTTTTGATTCAGTAAGTTGTTGCTAGGGCAATTTAATTCAAGTTCCGACCCTCTACCTAGTAGCCTACTTAATAATTGTTGTTTGAGCTGTCTATTGGTCAGTACTTGTGACTGTTGCTGTGGACATAGATTCATTTTCAGGCCTGTTTATCTAATTGTCGTGCTAATTCGTAGGCCTGTTGTCTTCTAGGGGTATTTTTCTTCACCTCTGCTAGGCAATCGGCAATTAGACTGGGTACTTAGTGTCTCCCTTGTTTTTTCAGCAGCAGCTGTAAGAGGCAGTGTTGTCTCCGAAACTAAGACAGTCTCAGAAACAAAAATGTTCTGAGTTATTCAAAGATGTACAGAGTTATTCAGAGGAAGGAAAGAGAGGAAGGCTCTCTCACTTGAGTATCTTCATTATTTTTAGGTTATATAATTTTGCCTATTTTGTAGCTTTGTCATCTATGTGTGTGTTTTCTATCTCTGTTCGTTCCTCTACTTGTAGGTTCTACAGACGTCCATGGCGCCCCACTGCCCATGGCTGCCAACCCTTCTAATTTAGTGGACCCTGTGCGCACACAGCCTATGTGGAATTCCTGGACTTCAGCAGTGTCCGAACTGTGGATCTGCGGTCATCTGCAGTCATTTCAGCCTATGCTGCCCTTTTTGGTCCATGACAGAGACATGGATAACTTAAATGGAGATTCTCTTTTCCCTCTCTCTCCTGTCCATCTCCTCATTTGAATTCCATGCTGTCACTGTAACTCAGCCCCTACCCACAACAGGTGTGGACAATGCAGAGAGAAACAACAGGTGTGGACTAGCATTTTAGAGTGGCCTTTTATTGTCCCCAGTACAAAGTGCACCTGTGTAATGATCATGTTTTTAATCAGCTTCTTGATATGCTACACCTGTCAGGTGGATGGATTATCTTGGTAAACGAGAAATCAAATCAAATCAAATTGTATTTGTCACATACACATTTAGCAGATGTTAATGCGAAACATGGAACCAAATTACATGTGCTTCTAGTTCAGTTGGTAATTCTCACTAACAGGGATGTAAACACATTTGTGCACAAAATGTGAGAGAAATGCGTTTTTGTGCATATGGGAAATTTATGGGATCTTTTATTTCACCTCATGAAGCATGGGATCTATATATTTTTGTTCAGTATAATAGTCAAGTCATAGTGTAAAAACTGTTGAACTGTTTCTAAACAGGTGAGCTGGTCAAATGTTCTGGTGTTTTGTGGTGGAAAACTGAGTGGGCTGAGCATAATAGGTCAACCATGTTACCCATAGATATACAGGCTAGAAATGGTTTAAAAACAACAAAAAATGTGTAGCTTGCACTCAATTGCCACTCCCTGTTGCACACAACAAGCTTCACAAGGGGATTTATGGCTGATTTAAGATGAAATCAGTCAACTTTGTCAACCCTGCTCAACAAGTCAACTATGTTAGTCTGTTACAGTCAACTCTACAGTCAACTGTTAGTAAATCTACAGTCAACTATGTTAGTCAACTCTGTTACAGTCAACCTGCTACAGTCAACTCTGTTACAGTCAACTCTGGTACAGTCAACTCTGTTACAGTCAACTCTGTTACAGTCAACTCTTTACAGTCAACAGTCAACCCTGGTCAACTCTGTTACAGTCAACTCTTTTACAGTCAACTCTTTTACAGTCAACTCTGGTACAGTCAACTCTGTTACAGTTTGTTACAGTCAACAACTCTTTTCACAGTCAACTCTGGTACAGTCAACTCTGTTACAACTCTGGTACAGTCAAACCTGTTACAGTCAACTCTGGTACAGTCAACCCTGCTACAGTCAACTATGTTAGTCAACTCTGTTACAGTCAACCCTGTTACTTTATTTGGCACATAGTAGGCACATACTATAGTATATATTTTTTATTTAACCTCTTGAGATTGGAAAACGTGCTTTTTATGAAGTTGAACATGTGCTTTCTATGACAGAATGTTAAAGCCCACATGCCTTCTTTTTTATTTTCAAATCATCATTGTGTTTATTTAACGAAAATAACTCCCAATACATTTATTTTTTTGACTATTTTTTTCCCCCGACCCTCCTTTTGCCATTGAAATGCTCAGTGCCCAGTTTCCAGATGTCGATGGAATTTAGTCTTAGGAGTGTTTTAATGATGCAACTTTCCTACAACCGTCGAAGTTGTAAAAATGCGTTTCACAAAACACCACGCAGAGAGAACGGTCGCTAAGTGTGTCCTTGGAGCATGTGTGGATACTGATATAAGATCGGAAGAAAGGGAGCACTGCTCTCGGATCAGTTTTCTCCATTCAAATCTTACCTTAACACTACAATTATTTCACAATACCGACGACGGATCGGCTACTAGAGAGGTATTTCCACATTTTTGATGTGGCTTATTGTAATGCTTACCCAATAAAACGGCACTAAATCACCGATTTGGCGCATCATTGCGCACATGTTAGGCTACCCATCATTAAATAAATTGAGACAAATTACAGACAGTAGTCTACAAGTAGCAAAATAGAATCCAATTAATTGAACATGAAACGAATATCGATATGATTGAAATAGGCCTATTTCAGCACACTATTTACATTGAATGTAGTTTTATAAGCTTAGTTTTATATGTTGCTTGTTTGTATCAATTGAAAAGACATTGCCAACTTTGTATTCATAGTCAACTTTGTGTAGTTATCAGCGGTCACAGAGAAACTGATAAACGATAATTCTATGTTTTCCCAATCTGGGGGTGGGAGAGGGGTCTGGGAGTGGATGGGGTCTGGGAGTGGAAAGGGGTCTGAGAGAGGGGTATGAGGGTGGAAGGGGGTCTGGGAGAGGGGCTGGGGTTGGAAAGGGGTCTGGGAGTGGAAGGGGGTCTGGGTGGTTGTCTGGGAGAGGGGTCTGGGTGTGGAAGGGGTCTGGGTGGTTGTCTGGGTGTGGAAGGGGGTCTTGGGGTGGAAGGGGGTCTGGTAGTTGTCTTGGAGAGGGGTCTGGGTGTGGAAGGGGGTCTGAGAGAGGGGTCTGGGGGTGGAAGTGGGTCTGGGTGGTTGTCTGGGAGAGGGGTCTGGGTGTGGAAGGGGGTCTGGGTGAGGGGTCTGGGGGTGGAAGGGGTCTGGGTGGTTGTCTGGGAGAGGGGTCTGGGTGTGGAAGGGGGTCTGGGGGTGGAAGGGGGTCTGGGAGGTTGTCTGGGTGTGGAAGGGGGTCTGGGGTGGAAGGTGGGGCGATGGGTAAGGCTGAATACACAGTACGCTATTTAAACCTATCAAAAACATATGCCTGACAAACATGACTAACTTGAAAGGGTGGTTTACTAAACACAAGTTAAGCCTAAAAATCCTTTTCAATGGAGATTTGTCCATTGGTTACCACAGGAGGACCCCCAGGAGACTGGTCACACTGGGTACCAGGTCAGCCCACAGCTCCCCCACCTGGAAAGAGAGAGAAGTAAAACAACAGTCAGTCAATAACACAGTCATTACAGTCATAATCTATTCTATTCATGCGTGTGTGTAGATAGTAAATATTATATATATAATTTAATGGCAGGTTGTCGTTATAGGTGATATGTGTGTGTTTGTTGCTGTTTTTAATATTGTTTTTAAGAAATGTGAGAGCTCAGAGAGGTATACTACTTAACAGGATTAATGATTTAACATTTTTTAGAAAGATAAGTGTGAAATTGGGATGGTGTAATTAAATCAACAACCAAAAACACATATTGAAGTTTATATTTCTTAATTAACTTGAAAATCAATAGGTCTTTTTGGTTGTCAAAGTTAACTGGCTAACTCATTGATTCTGCTGTGTAGTAGACCCCTAAGAGGTCTCACATTATATACAAATATATTAAAACAGCTCTCATATAGACCCCTCTGGTGAGTGAGGTTTCTAATGTATTTACTTCTTTGTCCAGATTCCTCCTCTTCTTCCTTGACAGGTATCTCTTCTTCCTCTTCTCTCATTCCTCTCTCCTCCATCTCCCCGAAAAATAGACTTATTTTGGATTTCCCGCTGTGTAAACACATGGCTCATGATTGTAATATTCATATGTGTAAATGTATGCATTTTACCGCCATATCATACTGTGCTATGATTGGTTAAGACCACCCAGATGGTTAAGGTCATGGTCAGTTTGATCCTGGTTGGAGATACGTGAACATGCCAGTTATAGCTAGCGAGCAAAGAGCTACGTTAAGAAATATCCTCTATTACCGCATTTTATTATTCTGTGCAAAACAAGACAATGATGACGCCTGATAAAGTTGGGTAGCTGATATTCAGGGCTTAAATAGCCAAATTGATTAGTCACAGGAATCAGGACTAATAAAGCCAATGCAACGGCCTGTTTTACGCCGGGCCTACCACATGGATGGGCCTACCACATGGATGGGCCTACCACATGGATGGGCCTCTACCACATGGATGGGCCTACCACATGGATGGGCCTACCACATGGATGGGCCTACCACATGGATGAGCCTACCACATGGATGGGCCTCTACCACATGGATGGGCCTACCACATGGATGGGCCTCTACCACATGGATGGGCCTACCACATGGATGGGCCTACCACATGGATGGGCCTACCACATGGATGGGTCTCTACCACATGGATGGGCCTACCACATGGATGGGCCTACCACATGGATGGGCCTACCACATGGATGGGCCTACCACATGGATGGGCCTACCACATGGATGGGCCTACCACATGGATGGGCCTCTACCACATGGATGGGCCTCTACCACATGGATGGGTCTCTACCACATGGATGGGCCTCTACCACATGGATGGGCCTACCACATGGATGGGCCTACCACATGGATGGGCCTACCACATGGATGGGCCTCTACCACATGGATGGGCCTACCACATGGATGGGCCTACCACATGGATGGGCCTCTACCACATGGATGGGCTCTACCACATGGATGGGCCTACCACATGGATGGGCCTACCACATGGATGGGCCTACCACATGGATGGGCCTACCACATGGATGGGCCTCTACCACATGGATGGGCCTACCACATGGATGGGCCTACCACATGGATGGGCCTACCACATGGATGGGCCTACCACATGGATGGGTCTCTACCACATGGATGGGCCTACCACATGGATGGGCCTACCACATGGATGGGCCTACCACATGGATGGGCCTACCACATGGATGGGCCTCTACCACATGGATGGGCCTACCACATGGATGGGCCTACCACATGGATGGGCCTCTACCACATGGATGGGCCTACCACATGGATGGGCCTACCACATGGATGGGCCTCTACCACATGGATGGGCCTCTACCACATGGATGGGCCTACCACATGGATGGGCCTACCACATGGATGGGCCTCTACCACATGGATGGGCCTCTACCACATGGATGGGCCTACCACATGGATGGGCCTCTACCACATGGATGGGCCTACCACATGGATGGGCCTCTACCACATGGATGGGCCTACCACATGGATGGGCCTACCACATGGATGGGCATTCATAAAATCCCATTGCAGGCCGACATGATAGGCTACAGCCCAGTACGAAGGCCGACATGATAGGCTACAGCCCAGTACGAAGGCCGACATGATAGGCTACAGCCCAGTACGAAGGCCGACATGATAGGCTACAGCCCAGTACGAAGGCCGACATGATAGGCTACAGCCCAGTACTGAAGGCCGACATGATAGGCTACAGCCCAGTACGATGGCCGACATGATAGGCTACAGCCCAGTACGAAGGACGACATGATAGGCTACAGACATGAATGAGCCAACGCTTTTGGACAGCCCAGTACAAACAGTAGGCTTACCATAATAGGCATAAAATTAAATTTTCTAATTTAATTTTGCCCAGGCTACATCTCAGTAAGCACAGACATGAATGCATTTTGGGCATCTTTTTTGGTGAAGTTCAGCCCACATCCACAGACATTGGTTTTGGTCTGGTCGACCAAATGATCAGGCTACAGCCCAGCCTTGACGAATCATAGGCCGTTTGGTGATTTTGGCTGGACAGCCCAGTACGAGATTTTGTCCGGTCTGGACCAGGCCGACATGATTTGGCCCAATCATAGGCTACAGCCCAGTACGAAGGCTGACAGATTTTGTCCGGTCTGGACCAGCCTTGATTTGGCCCAAACATAGACGTCTATATATTACTTATTTTGAACTTTCATTCAGAACCAAAAATTTGCCTGATTTCAACATCCAGAAAATACATATTTCAACTTCAATTCAGAACTGAAAATGAACCTGATTTCAAGGTCTGGAAAATACGTATTCTTCAACTTCTGGAAAATGTGCCTTTTCTAGTTCTGTAAAATATGTATTTTAAACACATGGAAAATACCTTTTCACCTTTCATTCAGAACCTAAATTGAGCCTAACTTCAAAGTCTGGAAAATACGTGTTTCAGACATCTTTTCAACATAATTTTGTTTACTGGGACGAATCTATATTAGCAAGGGCAGCATTTTTTGGTCTCATCTATGGCCCGAAGAATAGCAAGGACCTGGCTTGATTAATCCTTTACATTACAGTTTGAAAATCTTTCTTAAACACAGCTCAAGGAACTTGTAAAGGAGTCACCATCAGCAGAGACTTTGGTTAGAATTATTTTTAATACATGTAACTGAGCAAGTTCTTCTTTCAAGCCAGGCATTTCACATTCTTCAATGTTGATCACCTCTTCTGTTTTCAAACCTCTAAGTTCAAATAGTTGTTTAAATGCGTGTTGTGTCTAACATGGTGCAGCTAAACTACTGTTTAACAGAGAGAAACGTCTCGATCGAAATGTTTTGTGAAAAACAGATATCACTGTCTGTCAGGAATCATGGAATCATGTCAGCTTTATTCAATACATTTCTATCAGCAATGTTCAGAACATTTCACCTCACTGAATACACCCTGTTTGTATGGGGGAGCTACTGGATACTGGCTGGCCATCTGGAAGGATCCCATCAAACCACCCAGCACATCAGTACAAGAAGCCCCATATCTGCTGGATACACTAGTTGAGCAGGGTGACCATCTGGAAGGATCCCATCAAGGCCTTTTCATTTCTTGGACTGTGGTCTCATCTTCACTACAGCCAAGGTTTATTGTTTGGTATATCTGCCAACGCAGCCTAATTCTGGCACCGATACCACTGTTATTAGACAAGATATTTACTTAACGTGTGGAGAGAACATTCTCACCATGCAGACTAAATGTTTATGATATTGAATTTAATGTGCAAAGATCTTGCATGATATATGACCTGTGTTTTTGTATTTGAGGGACATGTTCAGCTCCAAACTTGCTCTGGGCAGAAGTTACCCTCTGGGATAATACTGACCTTAGATCAGTGTCAGAGGAATATGTACAGCTGTCATACCCAACTAGACAACTGTGCATTTGGCTACAAAGATCTCAACTGACTTTACAGCCATGGTCTCTTCACAATGCAGTGATCACTGTATCGAGATCAGGGCTGGGGTCAATCCAGGTCAATTCAGGAAGCAAACTAAAAGTATTTGTCATTTCAAAGTATTGTGAAATATTTTAATTTCAGTTTTACTTCCTGAATTAACTGAATTGAATTTCTAACATACTGAACCTGATTTCAAGAAATTAAGCGTTACATTAAAGAAGATTAATTGTTTAGGATTATGATTTTAAAAACAAAATGTAGTAGGACATTTTCTTTATAACTGACTGGTTTAGGATTTTCTGCTGCCAACATGACGAATTGGCAAGAATAATGCATTGAGGAGATGGAGAGGAGGAATCCAGGTTTAGGGTATTTATTAAACACATCTGAACACCAACCCAGAGCACATAGGGGAGGGTTTAGGGTATTTATTAAACACATCTGAACACCAACCCAGAGTTCATAGGGGAGGGTTTAGGGTATTTATTAAACACATCTGAACACCAACCCAGAGCACATAGGGTAGGGTTTATGGTATTTATTAAACACATCTGAACACCAACCCAGAGTTCATAGGGGAGGGTTTATGGTATTTATTAAACACATCTGAACACCAACCCAGAGCACATAGGGGAGGGTTTATGGTATTTATTAAACACATCTGAACACCAACCCAGAGTTCATAGGGGAGGGTTTAGGGTATTTATTAAACACATCTGAACACCAACCCAGAGTTCATAGGGGAGGGTTTAGGGTATTTATTAAACACATCTGAACACCAACCCAAAGTTCATAGGGGAGGGTTTGGAACGGATGTTGATTAAAGTTTAAGAGTTGGAGCTTGAGGCCGGTAGGAAGGTTAGGTTGTGGAAGGATGTGGTGGTCTGGAGGAGAAACAAGAGGGGAACATATTAGGAACATCAACATAAAAGGTGCATGAATTACAAGGTAGCGCCAGGTGACCAGTAAAGTGTTCATCAACATAAAAGGTGGCTCAAGGTGACTAGATAAAGGGAAAGGGTTTACAACTGCAGCAACATACAGCTACAAACTTAGGAGACCACCAGGATAAACATAACAAAGTCATAGCATTTAGCATAAACTGATAAATATATGGGTTAACATACATACGTACGTACGTACGCACGCACGCACGCACGCACGCACGCACGCACGCACGCACGCATACATACATACATACATACATACATACATACATACATACATACATACATACATACATACACACGCACATACATACATACACACACACACACACATACATACATATATTTGTGTTATTAATACATCTGTGACAGCATACACCAATTCGACACTCTCATTGACCTCCATGCAAAAATTCCTCACTTCGTGTGATTAACTTCGTGGACAGATTTGAGAGGAGGAAAACTTCTCACTTTACCTCTTCCTCTCTGATTTAGCTGAACCTGCTGTGGTGCTGGTGTGGAACAAGAGCCTGCACACCATGTGGATGGTCTGTCCAGAACAGGAGTTCCAGGCCCCTGATATACTGTTATTAACTGGATGGGCTGTCCAGAACAGGAGTTACAGGCCCCTGATATACTGTTATTAACTGGATGGGCTGTCCAGAACAGGAGTTACAGGCTCCTGATATACTGTTATTAACTGGATGGGCTGTCCAGAACAGGAGTTACAGGCCCCTGATATACTGTTATTAACTGGATGGTCTGTCCAGAACAGGAGTTCCAGGCCCCTGATATACTGTTATTAACTGGATGGGCTGTCCAGAACAGGAGTTACAGGCCCCTGATATACTGTTATTAACTGGATGGGCTGTCCAGAACAGGAGTTACAGGCCCCTGATATACTGCTATTAACTGACAGTTGTCATTAAGAAGTTGAGTGAACTGTCATTATAAAACTGTTATTATACATATTTGATGTATTTTAGTAGGGCCTTGGGAGGATCGCCTAGTAAGTCTTGATCCAATACATTTTAAGGCTTTAAACGATCGCAAAGTGGTTTGACCACCACAGACAGGACTTGACCTGAGACACTCCAGAGCTTTGGCTCACATCAATTTTTTTTTTAACATGATTCAATCCATTCAAATGTCACAGCCAGTAAAAATCTAAATCTGGATATGAAATGTCACATGAGGTGGCAAGGATCCACAAAACATCCAGTCTTGGCTTGGTTCATTCAGATCTTATTTCCCAGATCACATATCTCACTGTAAATCTATGATGGTGTCAGCAATGTCAGAACCTCATGGTTGACTAATAAGGTCAAAACAATGTGCTGGCCTGTATCAGATCTCTCTGTAGTCCACAGTAAAGGTATGAGGTCTTCACCTTTCAGCATGCAGTGTGAAGTCAATGGAGGGATAAAAGTAATATTAATCTAATACATTTACAAGGAGAAACAGTTGGATTAAATGTGGAGCTGTTGTATTTTTCAACAAGCTGTACAGATCTTTGGACAAACAAATAGTCCATATTATTACCCCGTCAGTGACCTTCTAACATGGCCGTGATCCAAAACTGGATGTCAGAAATACATGCATCCTAAAGTTTTTTATGATTACTTTATGACCCTGCCTCATAGAGATGGTATCAAACCTGCTGAGCTGTTCATGAGACTCCAATCGGATCCCATACAGTCGATGGCAGAGTCACAAGTGTATCAAAGCAACAGATAATTTACAATCCCAATATGGCCATGTTCAGAAATGGGTGTCAGAAATACATCCAGCTTCCACAGCAATATATCTCAGGTATTTTGACATTGGTTTATTGGTAGATCTGATGCCATGTGAGCTGTGCACCAGAGGATGTGACCATATACGGAACAGACTTATATCTGATATGGCCATTAAACGGACCAATCAAATACCTGCTTCTTTTGGACAGCTTTATTTTTAGACTTTCAAATGTAAAAACAACAGAGATCGCAGGAAGACACAGTCAAGGACAAGAAAAGTAAAGTCCATAACAGAGAACATAAATAAACTTGGAATCCCACAACCTCCTTTCAGCTGCAGCTGTTGGAACACAAGCATCTCTGGGGGAGCAGGGGACTCGTCCTAACCAATCCTTTTGGAACAGAAAGGACAAGTGACAGTCCAATCCACTAGATGATCCCACTAAAGATCACTGTTTAAAAATGAAAGACTTCACATTCAGTTGCACAATTGAAAGACTGATTTAAATCATGGGGAAAATGGGAAATTATCATGTCTACCTGTGAAGGTGTTGAATAGAAGTTGTTGAATAGAAGGTGTTGAATAGAAGGTGTTGAATAGGAGGTGTTGAATAGAAGGTGTTGAATAGAAGGTGTTGAATAGAAGGAGTTGAATAGAAGGAGTTGAATAGAAGGAGTTGAATAGAAGGTTGTCCAGTTTAACTGCTGATTTGGTAATAGTCTTGACCTCAAGGGTTGTGTTCATTAGGAACAGTGTAACAAAACATTAAGAAGCTGGTGGCCACCAATGAGTTGAATAGAAGGTGTTGAAGAGAAGGTTGTCCAGATTAACTGCTACTTTGGTAATAGCTTTGACCTCTATGGCAGCTGTTATATCTGGGATGACTGAAGACCTGATGATAGGAGCCTCTGCTTAATTAATAGTCCTGCAATTTATCCCACGAACAGGGCCATGTACCAAAACACTCATAATATATCAAACAGTCATAATAACAGTCAACTTTAGTATCGCAATCATCTAAATAATGTTGTACTCAACTTGTTGGATCAGAATCAGCGTTATGTTCATTAGGTACAGTGTAGCAAAACATTAAAAAGCTGGTGGCCACCGGCTTCTTAAGAAGGCGATGATTGTGGACTACAGAAAAAGGAGGACCGAGCACGCCCCCATTCTCATCAACAGGGCTGTAGTGGAGCAGCTTGAGAGTTTCAAGTTCCTTGGTGTCCACATCAACAACAAACTAGAATGGTCCAAACACACCAAGACAGTCATGAAGAGGGCACGACAAAGCCTATTCCCCCTCAGGAAACTAAAAAGATTTGGCATGTGTCCTCAGAACCTCAAAAGGTTCTACAGCTGCAACATCGAGAGCATCCTGCCTGACTGGTTGCATCACTGCCTGGTAGGGCAACTGCTCGGCCTCTGACAGCAAGGCACTACAGAGGGTAGTGCGCATGGCCCAATACATCACTGGGGCTAAGCTGCCTGCCATCCAGTACCTCTACACCAGGCGGTGTCAGAGGAAGGCTCTAAAAAATGTCAAAGACCCCAGTCACCCCAGTCATTGAATGTTCTCTCTACTACCGCACGGCAAGCAGTACCGGAGTGCCAAGTCTAGGACAAAAAGGCTTCTTAACAGCTTCTACCCCCAAGCCATAAGACCCCTGAACAGGTAATCAAATGGCTACCCAGACTATTTGCATTGTGTGCCACCCCAACCCCTCTTTTTACGCTGCTGCTACTCTCTGGTTATCATATATGCATAGTCACTTTAACTATACATTCATGTACATACTACCTCAATTGGGCCGACCAACCAGTGCTCCCGCACAGTGGCTATCCGGGCTATCTGCATTGTGTCCCACCCACCAACCCCTCTTTTAGGCTACTGCTACTCTCTGTTCATCATATTTGCATAGTCACTTTAACCATATCTACATGTACATACTACCTCTATCAGTCTGACTAACCGGTATGTATCCTTGCTACTTTTATAGCCTCTCTACTGTATATAGCCTCTCTGCTGTTATAGCCTCTCTACTGTATATAGCCTCTCTGCTTTTATAGCCTCACTACTCTATATAGCCTGTCTTTTTACTGTTGTTTTATTTCTTTACCTACCTATTGTTCACCTAATACATTTTTTGCACTATTGGTTAGAGCCTGTAAGTAAGCATTTCACTGTAAGGTCTACACCTGTTGTATTCAGCGCACGTGACAAATAAACTTTGATATGATCAATTCTCAATGTTAAATTCAAGTCAGTTGAAGTCCTTCTACCATCAATCACATCTAAGCCAATATGACAACAATGTCAATGTAACTTCGCCAATCAACTTGAATGGAAGTGGACAACACACTCCCCGCCTCCCCGCCTCCCCGCCTCCCCGCCTCCCCGCCCCCCCGCCACCCCTCATGTTCCGTTCAGCTGTTACTGAATGTTCCAACTTCAATTAGTTGAAATAATACAAATGTCAAATATATGTCAACAATCCTTCCTCTATAGAATCCATCTGTGGATTAAATGTCATGAAAATCCATTTTTGTTCAAGTTTCGTGATGAATAGCTTTCTAATAGCTACAATAGTGTGTCACACAGACTGACTTTCTAGCTAACCTTCCTTTGTCAAGTAGTTAATGTTTCCTCTTTCAGAACCTGTTCATAATCCACTTCCCTGCCGGTGACAAGCATACCCATAACATGATGCTGCCACCACAATAGTTTAAAAAATCCAAAAGGGATTAACATCATTGCATTCGCTACACTGGCATTAACATCTGCTAACCATGTAACCAATACAATTTGATTTGATTCCCTCCATGTTACTGGCCTGTATGACAAAGTGAAAAGGAAGAAGCCTGTGTTAAAGAACCCACTCCCATTCTGTTAGCAACAAGGCTGTTAAGTAATACTGCAAGACAAAACTTTTTGGCATAAATTAAAAACCACAAGGTTGGTTCAAATCCAATCCAACACAGACTGAAACAGTCTAATTTCAAGTATTGTGGTGGCAGCATCATGTTATGGGTATGCTTGCCGTTGGCTGGGAGTGGGAAGTTTGTCAGGATCCAATGAAATATGAAAGGAAAAAAGGAAAAAACAGTCTGTCTTCTGAAAACCCTGGGATAGGATACAACTTTTCAGCCAGACAATTACACAAATGTTTTTGCCAAAGACACACCAAAATGGATTTCCAAGAGGTGTTAAGTGTTCTGGAATCGTCTAGTCTCAGTCCTGATTTAAACTTGCCTAAAAAACAGAGACTAGGTTTGAATACTGCAATCCATCAATGATTCCTAAACAAATTTAATGAGCTTGAGCAATTTTGACAAAAACAATGGATATACAGTGCCTTGCGAAAGTATTCGGCCCCCTTCAACTTTGCGACCTTTTGCCACATTTCAGGCTTCAAACATAAAGATATAAAACTGTATTTTTTTGTGAAGAATCAACAACAAGTGGGACACAATCATGAAGTGGAACGACATTTATTGGATATTTCAAACTTTTTTAACAAATCAAAAACTGAAAAATTGGGCGTGCCCAATGTAAATAAAGGGTAAATAATGTGTTGTTTCATTTTAGTCACTTACTGTAAATAATAGAATAGGTTTCTGAACACTTCTACATTCATGTGGATGCTACCATGATTACAGATCATCCTGAACCAATGAATAATAATGGTGAGTGTGAAAATTAGAGAAACAAATATTATACCCCAAAACATGCTAACTCCTCACCAGTACCAATAACAGGGGACATGCTAACCTTTCTCCATTACAATAACAGGGGATCCCCAAAACATGCTAACTCCTCACCAGTACCAATAACAGGGGACATGCTAACCTTTCTCCATTACAATAACAGGGGATCCCCAAAACATGCTAACTCCTCACCAGTACCAATAACAGGGGACATGCTAACCTTTCTCCATTACAATAACAGGGGATCCCCAAAACATGCTAACTCCTCACCAGTACCAATAACAGGGGACATGCTAACCTTTCTCCATTACAATAACAGGGGATCCCCCAAAACATGCTAACTCCTCACCAGTACCAATAACAGGGGACATGCTAACCTTTCTCCATTACAATAACAGGGGATCCCCAAAACATGCTAACTCCTCACCAGTACCAATAACAGGGGATCCCCAAGACGATGCCTTACCCTGCCACTGAACAGACCAGTGTAGTGTTTGTAACCCAAGATGGAGATGGCAAAATGTGATATTTTCATTTGAGACAAGAAAAATATAAAATGGTACAAAGATCACACCCTCACCATTACCAATAACAGGGGACATGCTAACCTTTCACCATTACAATAACAGGGGATCCCCAAGACATTGGTAATGGTGAGATGTTACCATAACAGGGGATCCCCAAGACATACTAAGATCTCACCATTACAATAACAGGGGATCCCCAAGACATTGGTAATGGTGAGATGTTACCATAACAGGGGATCCCCAAGACATACTAAGATCTCACCATTACAATAACAGGGGATCCCCAAGACATTGGTAATGGTGAGATGTTACCATAACAGGGGATCCCCAAGACATACTAACATCTCACCATTACAATAACAGGGGATCCCCAAGACATACTAACATCTCATCATTACCAATAACAGGGGATCCCAAGACATGCTAACATCTCACCATTACAATAACAGGGGATCCCCAAGACATGCTAACATCTCACCATTACCAATAGCATGTCTTGGGGATCCCCAAGACATTGGTAATGGTGAGATGTTACCAATAACAGGGGATCCCCAAGACATGCTAACATCTCACCATTACAATAACAGGGGATCCCCAAGACATGCTAACATCTCACCATTACCAATAGCATGTCTTGGGGATCCCCTGTTAACATCTCACCATTACCAATAACAGGGGATCCCCAAGACATGCTAACATCTCACCATTACAATAACAGGGGATCCCCAAGACATGCTAACATCTCACCATTACCAATAGCATGTCTTGGGGATCCCCTGTTAACATCTCACCATTACCAATAACAGGGGATCCCCAAGACTGTGGACTCCACAATCACCCAACCTCAACCCAATTGAGATGGTTTGGGATGAGTTGGACCGCAGAGTGAAGGAAAAGCAGCCAACGAGTGCTCAGCATATGTGGGAACTCCTTCAAGACTGTTGGAAAAGCATTCATCCTGAAGCTGGTTGAGTGACTGCCAAGAGTAGGTGTGTTCAAACTTTTGACTGGGACTGTATGTTTTAAACTTTAAATCATAGGCCAGGTTGTAGCAACCTCATGATGGGTAGAGGGAAAATGAGTATCATGTAGTAGCCTAAACCTATCGATGTTACATTAAACTAGGTGAATGGAATATGAATGACAATACCATGTAAAAGCCATAAACAAATCATCCTGTAATAGAAATAAGGCTCATTAAAAAAACTAATTATATAATCATCCTCATCTTAAACAGCACCGAACGCCTTACTTACAGTATAGCCTCCCTGTAAAGCACCAGAAATAATGACCCTTCAACCCTCCATAATAAAGAGAGACAGGAGACTGAGCAGAGTAATTGAAACAACAATATGTTTATTCATTTTTGGTTATATTCCTCTAATTAGAAGATTTTGTTTGCATACATTTTTTTGTGACTAAATGATATAATTTTTTTCAACTTAAAAAAGAAATGTGATTGTAGAAATCCAACTAGAATAGATGATGTCTGATTACTGAGGATTCTCTATGGACAGATATTAGCTATGGATTCCACACTGGCAAATACAACTTCACTGAATTGCCCGTTGTGGCTGCGGAAGGTCTGCTGGTAGAGAAAGTATTGCATTCCCAAAAAGACAGCTGTATAGTGGACATACTGACATTGACAAGCCATGTCTGTTTTAAGCACCAACAAAATACATACAGTTTCTGTAAAACTGCCTTTTCTCTGCAGTGCTGACTTTTTGGTGATTCCTGATTCCTGATTCCTGAAAAAGTGATATGATGATAATGGCTTATTGTGAACATAGCAGCTTCATTTCAATAAACAATATTCAAACAACTCCCGAACACAGTAAGGCTTCTCTACTGTGCGAGTTAAATGCTGTGTCTTCAAATCTGATGACTGACCGAAGCTTTCCACACAGACAGCATGTTCCACACTCCTTTGCAAGTTTTAACCCCCTTTAAGTAACCAGGTAAGTTATTGTTAGTCATAATTAGTTGGTGTTATATTTTATTAATATAAACTGGTGAAACTATCCCCATATTGACAGCAGAGTTTAGGCTTCTCCCCTATGTGAATAAGCTAGTGTCTTCAGCTCTGATGACACAGCTTTCCTCCTGCGTGAGTTCTCTGATGTTTCTTCAAAGTTGATGACTGGCTGAAACTCTTCCCACACTGAGAGCAGAGGTGAGGCTTCTCTCCTGAGTGAGTTATCTGATGTGTCTTGAGAGTTGATGAATGACCAAAACTCTTCCCACACTGAGAGCAGTGGTGAGTCTTCTCTCCTGTGTGAGTTATCTGATGTGTCTTCAAAGTTGATGAATGACTGAAATTCTTCCCACACTGGGAGCAGTGGAATGGCTTTTCTCCCGTGTGAATTAGCTGGTGTTTCTTTAGGAAATATGCACTGGTGAAACTATCACCACATTGCAAGCAGTGGTAAGGTTTCTCTTCTGTGTGCGTTATCTGGTGTGCCTTCAGTTGATATAACCTGGTGAAACGCTTCCCACATTGAGAGCAGAGGTAAGGCTTCTCTCCTGTGTGAGTTAGCTGGTGTTTTTTTAGAGTTGATAACTGACTGAAACTCTTTCCACATTGGGAGCAGTGGAATGGCTTCTCTCCTGTATGAGTTCTCTGGTGCGACTTTAAGTCTTTTGGATGACTGAAACTCTTCCCACATTGAGAGCAGTGATATGGCTTCTCTCCTGTGTGAATTAACTGGTGTGTCTTTAGATGGTGTAACTGACTGAAACTCTTCCCACAATGAGAACAGTGGTAAGGCTTCTCTACTGTGTGGGTTAGGTGGTGTCTCTTTAGGTTTCCTACCAGACTGAAACGCTTACCACACTGCGAGCAGTGGTAAGGCTTCTCCCCTGTGTGAGTTATCTGGTGTGTCTTCAGGCTGTGTAACCAACTGAAACTCTTTCCACACTGAGAGCAGTGGTAAGGCTTCTGTCCTGTGTGAGTTCTCTGGTGTGTCTTTAGTTGGTTCGACTGACTGAAACACTTCCCACAAACAGAGCAGTCGTATGGCTTCTCTCCTGTGTGAGTTCTCTGGTGCGTCTTGAGTTTGCTTGGTGTTTGAAATCTCTTCCCACATTGACCACATGAGTACACCCTCCTCCTTTTTTGAGTCTGTTTTGATTTGAGGTGAGTTGGACAAATAAAGCTGTCTCTGCAATCTGAGCAGGGGTGGGGTCTACAAGTGTGCCTTCTCAACTCGTCTGGCTCATAGAAACTAGTGTAGCAGTCCATGCAGTGGTGATGTTTCTGTCTTGAGTTCCTCTGTCTGTGTTGTTTATGGCTTCCTGATGCTGTGGAACTGGGCTCACTGTCTGAACCTGGGTTGGAGCTCTCTCCTGTGGGAATATGAACAGATAGGGGATTAGAATCAGGAACAGCATTGAAATGGTCTTTAAAAAGATTTGTTTAAAGGCCTAATGCAGCTGTTTTGTATCAATATCAAATTATTAGGTACTTTACTTGAATACACTGAACAAAAATATAAAATGCAATATGCAACAATTTCAAGAATTATACTTAGTTTCAGTTCATAAGGAAATCAGTCAACTGATAACATTACATTACATTTAAGTCAATAAAAAAATCATTAGAGCCTAATCAATGGATTTCACATGACTGGGAATACAGATATGCATCTGTTGGTCACAGAAACCTTTAAGAAAAGGTAGGAGTGTGGATCAGAAAACCAGTCAGTATCTGGCGTGACCACCATTTGCCTCATGTTGCAGGGCGACATCTCCATCGCATAGAATTGATTAGGCTGTTCGAATCAAATTGTATTGGTCACATACACCTATTTAGCAGATGTGATTGCGGGTTCCTAGCTCCAACAGTGCAGTAGTAAACTAAATGCTTGTGTTCCTAGCTCCAACAGTGCAGTAGTATCTAACTAAATGCTTGTGTTCCTAGCTCCAACAGTGCAGTAGTATCTAACTAAATGTTTGTGTTCCTAGCTCCAACAGTGCAGTAGTATCTAACTAAATGCTTGTGTTCCTAGCTCCAACAGTGCAGTAGTATCTAACTAAATGCTTGTGTTCCTAGCTCCAACAGTGCAGTAGTATCTAACTAAATGCTTGTGTTCCTAGCTCCAACAGTGCAGTAGTATCTAACTAAATGCTTGTGTTCCTAGCTCCAACAGTGCAGTAGTATCTAACTAAATGCTTGTGTTCCTAGCTCCAACAGTGCAGTAGTATCTAACTAAATGCTAGTATCTAATCTAAAAATGCTTGTGTTCCTAGCTCCAACAGTGCAGTAGTATCTAACTAACTAAATGCTTGTGTTCCTAGCTCCAACAGTGCAGTAGTATCTAACTAAATGCTTGTGTTCCTAGCTCCAACAGTGCAGTAGTATCTAACTAAATGCTTGTGTTCCTAGCTCCAACAGTGCAGTAGTATCTAACTAAATGCTTGTGTTCCTAGCTCCAACAGTGCAGTAGTATCTAACTAAATGCTTGTGTTCCTAGCTCCAACAGTGCAGTAGTATCTAACTAAATGCTTGTGTTCCTAGCTCCAACAGTGCTAGTAGTATCTAACTAAATGCTTGTGTTCCTAGCTCCAACAGTGCAGTAGTATCTAACTAAATGCTTGTGTTCCTAGCTCCAACAGTGCAGTAGTATCTAACTAAATGCTTGTGTTCCTAGCTCCAACAGTGCAGTAGTATCTAACTAAATGCTTGTGTTCCTAGCTCCAACAGTGCAGTAGTATCTAACTAAATGCTTGTGTTCCTAGCTCCAACAGTGCAGTAGTATCTAACTAAATGCTTGTGTTCCTAGCTCCAACAGTGCAGTAGTATCTAATAATTCACAACAATACACACAAATGTAAAAGTAACAATGTTATTAAGAAATATATAAATATTAGGAAAAGCAATGTCGTAGTGACATTGACAAAAATACATGAAATGAGTAAAGCAGTATGTAAACATTATTAAAATGACCAGTGATTCCATTATTAAAGTGACCAGTGATTCCATTATTAAAGTGACCAGTGATTCCATTATTAAAGTGACCAGTGATTCCATTATTAAAGTGACCAGTGATTCCATTATTAAAGTGACCAGTGATTCCATTATTAAAGTGACCAGTGATTCCATTATTAAAGTGACCAGTGATTCCATTATTAAAGTGACCAGTGATTCCATTATTAAAGTGACCAGTGATTCCATCTATGTAAATAGGGCAGCAGCCTCTAAGGTGCAGGGTTGAGTAACCGGGTGGTATCCGGCTAGTGATGGCTATTTAACTGTCTGATGGCCTTGAGATAGAAGCTGTTTTTCGTCTCTCAGTCCCAGCTTTGATGCACCTGTACTGACCTCGCCTTCTGGATGGTAGAGGGGTGAACAGGCCGTAGCTTTGATGCACCTGTACTGACCTCGCCTTCTGGATGGTAGAGGGGTTGCTTTGGACTTCCTGTGACATTGTGTTCTATAGGTGTTCTGGAGGGCAGTGCCACGGTGACGCGTTGGGCAGACAGTACCACCCTCTGGGGAGCTCTACGGTTGCGGGCGGTGCAGTTGCCGTACCAGGCGGTGATACAGCCCGACAGGATAATCTCAATTGTGCATCTGTAAAACTTTGTTAAGGTCTTAGAGGCAAAGCCACATTTTTTCAGCTTCCTGAGGTTGAAGACGCATTGTGGGTGGACCATTTCAGATTGTCAGTGATGTGTACGCCGAGGAACTTTAAGCTTTCCACCTTCTCCACTGTGGTCCCATCGATGTGGATAGAGGCGTGCTCTTTCTGCTGTTTCCTGAAGTCCACGATCAGCTCATTTGTTGTGTTGACGTTGAGGGTGAGTTTATTGATTGTGGCCTGTGGAACATTGTCCCACTCCTCTTCGAAGGATATGCAAAGTTTCTGGATATCGGCGGGAACAGAACACGCATCGATCCAGAACATCTCAAACATGTACAGTGGGTGACATGTCTGGTGAGCATGTAGACCATGGGAGACATGGGACATTTTCAGCTTCCAGGAACTGTGTACAGATCCTTGAGACATGGGGATGTGCATTATCATGCTGAAACATGAGGTGATGGCGGTGGATGAATGGCACCATAATTGTCCTCAGGATCTTGTTACATCGGTGGATGAATGGCACCATGTGCATTATCATGCTGAAACATGAGGTGATGGCGGTGGATGAATGGCACCATAATGGTCCTCAGGATAATTATCATGCTGAAACATGAGGTGATGGAGGTGGATGAATGGCACCATAATGGTCCTCAGGATAATTATCATGCTGAAACATGAGGTGATGGCGGTGGATGAATGGCACCATAATGGTCCTCAGGATCATTATCATGCTGAAATCATGCTGATGAGGTGATGGAGGTGGATGAATGGCACCATAATGGGATAATTATCCTCAGGATGAATGGCACCATAATGGTCCTCAGGATATTATCATGCTGAAACATATCATGCTGAAACATGCTGAGGTATCATGCTGAAACATGAGGTGATGGCGGTGGATGAATGGCACCATAATGGTCCTCAGGATCTTGTCACAGTATCGCTGTGCATTCAAATTGACATCAATAAAATGCAATAATGTTCATTGTCCGTAGCTTATGCCTTCCCATATCGTAACCCCACCGCCACCATGGGACACTGTTCACAACAGCAAAACGCTCGCCCACTCGACGCCATACACACAGTCTGTCATCTGTCCTGTACAGTTGAAACCGGGATTAATCTGTGAAGAGCACACTTTTCCAGCGTGCCAGTGGCCATCGAAGGTGAACATTTCCCACTCAAGTCGATTACGACACAAAAATGCAGTCAAGACCCTGATGAGGACGACGAGCACGCAGATGAGCTTCCCTGAGACCATTTCTGACAGTTTGAGCAGAATTCTTCGGTTGTGCAAACCCACATTTTCATCAGCTGTCTGGGTGCCTGGTCTCAGCCGATCCCGCAGGTGAAGAAGTCGGAAGTGGAGGTCGTGGGCTGTAGTGGTTACATGTGGTCTGCAGTTGTGAGGCCGGTTGAACATAATGCTAAATTCTCTAAAATGACAGTAGAGGTGGCTTATGGTAGAGAAATGAACATTAAATTCTCTGGCAACAGCTCTGGTGGACATTACTGCAGTCACAAGAAGTTGGCCACAATTTACCACATGGTGAGGTCACCATGAAAAGCCTAAACTCCGCCCACGCAAGTCTGCTGATTACAAGGTCCTGTGTAAATTTTATTTTCAACCAGCAACGACCAGGAAATAACGGATTTTTTTTTAATCACACGGTTACAGTTTTAGTTTCATCCCGTTGAACAATATGATATAAAACACAGGAAAAACGGAATGTTTTGCACTTGGTCTTTAAAGCTGGAATCCGTAATTAAACCAATAACAAACCCCTTCTCTGTTTTGGTAAAAGGCTGAGGGATGGGCTTTGAGATAGGTAACCACTCAAATGAATAGACAGACACAAAGTGGTAGGCCACACGAGCTCACAGAACAGGACTGCTGAGTGCTGAAGCGCGTCACATTAATCTGTCCTCCGTTGCAACACTCACTACCGAGTTACAAACTGCTTCTGGAAGCAACATCAGCAGAAGAACCGTTCGTCGGGAGCTCCATGAAATGGGTTTCGAAGGAAGGAAGGCCTTAAAAAAGGTCAAAGACCCCAGCCACCCCAGTCATAGACTGTTCTCTCTACTACCGCATGGCAAGTGGTACCTGAGTGCCATGATATGCTTGGTTTTTAGTCAAAATAAACTAAATGGGGGGGGGGTGGCAAAAATGTGTCGATGTTTGTAAATACGAGATTCACATGCACAAAATGAACATCTCTCTACCATGGACACTGTGTGTCATGGCTGGATAGGTTGTGGTTCCACTCTCTAAACCAACTGTGTTACCTAGGAGACCTGCTGTTTGTGGGTCTGAAACGTTCCTTTTAGCGCTGCATGAAACTGTCAGTGTTGTGTGTTTTTAAGGACACGCCTCCAATACCCCTCCCACCTCAGCACAAGTGAGCTGATGTTAGACAGGTACATAGTTGAACCTGGTGTTGGGGCTGGAAAATGCCAGCACTCATGTTCTTACATTAGGAAGTTCCAAACTAAAGTGTGTTTGACACTTGGGCCTCTAATCGCCGGCTGAAAACAGGCCCATAATGTTAAAGCCCCGAAGCAGTATTTTTAAATCATCCCATATGTCTAATACATCACTGTGTTATCATTTATTTCCCTGAGCCTCCTTTTGCCATTGAAATGCTCAGTCTGATCTTCCGGGCAAATTAAAATAAATTTACATACACAGCCCTGATTGGTGGACAGAGCCTACCCTGCTTACCCCTTCAAAGTAGGAGGATACAAGTGCAAATAAAAGATGACTGGTCATTCTGATCAGATTGTGATGTCATGATCTGGGCCAAAAACTCCATCCCACCTGAACAGGCTGAAATTCCAGGAATTATTTTCCAAACAGGAACGTCACATTTTTAACTACACTGCCCCTTTAAAATAGGTTGAAAGCAAGTTACTCTTCAGAAAGAAGCACCAGATTGGTGGAAATAATCAATAATAGTTCTGGAATCCCCTGTGGCTGTCAATGCACCAGACTCTCTCCATCCTAAACTACTGAACTTACCTGGATCAGTGTTCCCATCGACTTCTTCCTCCTCTTCCCTGTTCTCCACTTCTGTGAATGCTCTCTCCTCCACCTCCTCTTTGAATGCTCTCTCCTCCTCCTCCTCTTTGAATGCTCTCTCCTCCACCTCCTCTTTAATCCCTCTCTCCTCCGCCTCCTCTTTGAATGCGCTCTCCCCCTCCTCCTCTTTGAATGCTCTCTCCTCCACCTCCTCTTTAATCCCTCTCTCCTCCACCTCCTCTTTAATCCCTCTCTCCTCCGCCTCCTCTTTGAATGCTCTCTCCTCCTCCTCCTCTTTAATCCCTCTCTCCTCCTCTTCCTCTTTGACTATCACATTGAGTTCCAGTGGATGACTACAGTCCTCCAGCTTCACTAAGACCATCTCTGGACCCCACTGTGAGCTTCTCTGTGCTGGAACACCACAGTAAGAACCCGGGGACTTGGGTTCAGACATGGAAGGCTATAGTGGGATTCAAAAGAGGCACAAACGAAAATATAAGGTGAGTTTCACAGCTTAATTAATAAAGGAATATAACTAAATATTCCAACCACTAGGAATCTACTAATACATGTAGCTAGCTAGCATTGCTGTGGTAATCATACAACTAGCGTTAGCAACGTTGAGCTAGTTGGGTTTGCTTTAGATGACTGACACCTTTCTCACTAGGATGAAACGATCTAGCAAGATAACCACATTACCAGCAAGAAGTTATTTTGAAGCAACGGCGAACCAAAATAACAATTGATTTGTAATCTATAAATTACCAGTTAGCTAATGATTAGATACTGAAATTATAATAACAAGCTTGCTCGCTAGCCAGCCTTAGAAACAGCCTAGCTAACCAGCCAAGCTCACTTATTAGTTAAGGGTGTCAATATATTTATGCCATCTTGAAGATGGACAATTCACATTACATTCTTAATAACTAATAACGTTATCATTCACAACAGTGTCTTGAAGATAAACACATTTGCTTGGGTAGCCATTTTACTGGCGAGTTAACTCTAGCACAAATGGCTATTGTTGACACATAATTTGGTGGACGTGGATAAATAATCCGCCTACTAATGTTTACATATGGAATCGTTTCAGAATATATTAGGAATCTGGATCTTACCTTGACGCTTGACATTGAACTGGCAGCTGTTGTTGTTCTGGCTCGCCTTACTCCTTCTTTGGTTTAACGGCGGGTGACATCCAGTATAATGTTGCATTACCGCCACCAACTGGACCGGAGAATAAATCAATTATACTTTGTGATAGAAACATACAAATTACGCTGCCAAATATTGTTGATGTTCTCGGTATCCATAGCCAGAATGATTTTGCAGTGCATGGTGATCGAAAATATGTCCTGTTATATTCAGAGGTTTAGAGAGGCTGAAGTCTGTGAATAAAAAAATACTAATTATACAGACGATTAACAAAACATGCACAAGACAGTATTCATAACTTGCTTTTTGTGGTGAATGTGAATGAAAACCATTATCAAAACAGTTTTCATACACATGCCTTGTCCATAATGTAGAGGCTTATGGGATATTCATTGAAGAGGTAAGATAAGAGGATGGTACATGTGATCAGTATAACATACCAATTGACATAACTTTGTATGCCTCCTTGTCTGTATACCTGCAGACACAGACACAAAACTGATTCAGTTCAGTCATCTGCACCCAATACAGCCATCTTTCAACATATTGTTATAGTCTACATATCCTTACCTCATCTGCACCCAATACAGCCATCTTTCAACATATTGTTATAGTCTACATATTCTTACCTCATCTGCACCCAATACAGCCATCTTTCTACGTATTCTTACCTCATCTGCACCCAATACAGCCATCTTTCAACATATTGTTATAGTCTACGTATTCTTACCTCATCTGCACCCAATACAGCCATCTTTCAACATATTGTTATAGTCTACATAATCTTACCTCATCTGCACCCAATACAGCCATCTTTCAACATATTGTTATAGTCTACATATCCTTACCTCATCTGCACCCAATACAGCCATCTTTCAACATATTGTTATAGTCTACATATCCTTACCTCATCTGCACCCAATACAGCCATCTTTCAACATATTGTTATAGTCTACATATCCTTACCTCATCTGCACCCAATACAGCCATCTTTCAACATATTGTTATAGTCTACATATCCTTACCTCATCTGCACCCAATACAGCCATCTTTCAACATATTGTTATAGTCTACATATCCTTACCTCATCTGCACCCAATACAGCCATCTTTCAACATATTGTTATAGTCTACATATCCTTACCTCATCTGCACCCAATACAGCCATCTTTCAACATATTGTTATAGTCTACATAATCTTACCTCATCTGCACCCAATACAGCCATCTTTCAACATATTGTTATAGTCTACATATCCTTACCTCATCTGCACCCAATACAGCCATCTTTCAACATATTGTTATAGTCTACATATCTTACCTCATCTGCACCCAATACAGCCATCTTTCAACATATTGTTATAGTCTACATATCCTTACCTCATCTGCACCCAATACAGCCATCTTTCAACATATTGTTATAGTCTACATATCCTTACCTCATCTGCACCCAATACAGCCATCTTTCAACATATTGTTATAGTCTACATATCCTTACCTCATCTGCACCCAATACAGCCATCTTTCAACATATTGTTATAGTCTACATATCCTTACCTCATCTGCAGCCATCTTTCAACATATTGTTATACATATCCTTACCATCTTTCTTTCAACATATTGTTATAGTCTACATATCCTTACCTCATCTGCACCCAATACAGCCATCTTTCAACATATTGTTATAGTCTACATATCCTTACCTCATCTGCACCCAATACAGCCATCTTTCAACATATTGTTATAGTCTACATATCCTTACCTCATCTGCACCCAATACAGCCATCTTTCAACATATTGTTATAGTCTACATATCCTTACCTCATCTGCACCCAATACAGCCATCTTTCAACATATTGTTATAGTCTACATATCCTTACCTCATCTGCACCCAATACAGCCATCTTTCAACATATTGTTATAGTCTACATATCCTTACCTCATCTGCACCCAATACAGCCATCTTTCAACATATTGTTATAGTCTACATATCCTTACCTCATCTGCACCCAATACAGCCATCTTTCAACATATTGTTATAGTCTACATATCCTTACCTCATCTGCACCCAATACAGCCATCTTTCAACATATTGTTATAGTCTACATATCCTTACCTCATCTGCACCCAATACAGCCATCTTTCAACATATTGTTATAGTCTACATATCCTTACCTCATCTGCACCCAATACAGCCATCTTTCAACATATTGTTATAGTCTACATATCCTTACCTCATCTGCACCCAATACAGCCATCTTTCTACATATTGTTATAGTCTACATATCCTTACCTCATCTGCACCCAATACAGCCATCTTTCAACATATTGTTATAGTCTACATATCCTTACCTCATCTGCACCCAATACAGCCATCTTTCTACATATTGTTATAGTCTACATATCCTTACCTCATCTGCACCCAATACAGCCATCTTTCAACATATTGTTATAGTCTACATATCCTTACCTCATCTGCACCCAATACAGCCATCTTTCAACATATTGTTATAGTCTACATATCCTTACCTCATCTGCACCCAATACAGCCATCTTTCTACATATTGTTATAGTCTACATATCCTTACCTCATCTGCACCCAATACAGCCATCTTTCAACATATTGTTATAGTCTACATAATCTTACCTCATCTGCACCCAATACAGCCATCTTTCAACATATTGTTATAGTCTACATATCCTTACCTCATCTGCACCCAATACAGCCATCTTTCTACATATTGTTATAGTCTACATATCCTTACCTCATCTGCACCCAATACAGCCATCTTTCTACATATTGTTATAGTCTACATATCCTTACCTCATCTGCACCCAATACAGCCATCTTTCTACATATTGTTATAGTCTACATATCCTTACCTCATCTGCACCCAATACAGCCATCTTTCAACATATTGTTATAGTCTACATATCCTTACCTCATCTGCACCCAATACAGCCATCTTTCTACATATTGTTATAGTCTACATATCCTTACCTCATCTGCACCCAATACAGCCATCTTTCTACATATTGTTATAGTCTACATAATCTTACCTCATCTGCACCCAATACAGCCATCTTTCAACATATTGTTATAGTCTACATATCCTTACCTCATCTGCACCCAATACAGCCATCTTTCAACATATTGTTATAGTCTACATATCCTTACCTCATCTGCACCCAATACAGCCATCTTTCAACATATTGTTATAGTCTACATATCCTTACCTCATCTGCACCCAATACAGCCATCTTTCAACATATTGTTATAGTCTACATATCTTACCTCATCTGCACCCAATACAGCCATCTTTCAACATATTGTTATAGTCTACATATCCTTACCTCATCTGCACCCAATACAGCCATCTTTCACATATTGTTATAGTCTACATATCCTTACCTCATCTGCACCCAATACAGCCATCTTTCAACATATTGTTATAGTCTACATATCCTTACCTCATCTGCACCCAATACAGCCATCTTTCAACATATTGTTATAGTCTACATATCCTTACCTCATCTGCACCCAATACAGCCATCTTTCAACATATTGTTATAGTCTACATATCCTTACCTCATCTGCACCCAATACAGCCATCTTTCAACATATTGTTATAGTCTACATATCCTTACCTCATCTGCACCCAATACAGCCATCTTTCAACATATTGTTATAGTCTACATATCCTTACCTCATCTGCACCCAATACAGCCATCTTTCAACATATTGTTATAGTCTACATATCCTTACCTCATCTGCACCCAATACAGCCATCTTTCAACATATTGTTATAGTCTACATATCCTTACCTCATCTGCACCCAATACAGCCATCTTTCAACATATTGTTATAGTCTACATATCTTACCTCATCTGCACCCAATACAGCCATCTTTCAACATATTGTTATAGTCTACATATCCTTACCTCATCTGCACCCAATACAGCCATCTTTCAACATATTGTTATAGTCTACATATCCTTACCTCATCTGCACCCAATACAGCCATCTTTCAACATATTGTTATAGTCTACATATCCTTACCTCATCTGCACCCAATACAGCCATCTTTCAACATATTGTTATAGTCTACATATCCTTACCTCATCTGCACCCAATACAGCCATCTTTCAACATATTGTTATAGTCTACATATCCTTACCTCATCTGCACCCAATACAGCCATCTTTCAACATATTGTTATAGTCTACATATCCTTACCTCATCTGCACCCAATACAGCCATCTTTCAACATATTGTTATAGTCTACATATCCTTACCTCATCTGCACCCAATACAGCCATCTTTCAACATATTGTTATAGTCTACATATCCTTACCTCATCTGCACCCAATACAGCCATCTTTCAACATATTGTTATAGTCTACATATCCTTACCTCATCTGCACCCAATACAGCCATCTTTCAACATATTGTTATAGTCTACATATCCTTACCTCATCTGCACCCAATACAGCCATCTTTCAACATATTGTTATAGTCTACATATCCTTACCTCATCTGCACCCAATACAGCCATCTTTCAACATATTGTTATAGTCTACATATCCTTACCTCATCTGCACCCAATACAGCCATCTTTCAACATATTGTTATAGTCTACATATCCTTACCTCATCTGCACCCAATACAGCCATCTTTCAACATATTGTTATAGTCTACATATCCTTACCTCATCTGCACCCAATACAGCCATCTTTCAACATATTGTTATAGTCTACATATCCTTACCTCATCTGCACCCAATACAGCCATCTTTCAACATATTGTTATAGTCTACATATCCTTACCTCATCTGCACCCAATACAGCCATCTTTCAACATATTGTTATAGTCTACATATCCTTACCTCATCTGCACCCAATACAGCCATCTTTCAACATATTGTTATAGTCTACATATCCTTACCTCATCTGCACCCAATACAGCCATCTTTCAACATATTGTTATAGTCTACATATCCTTACCTCATCTGCACCCAATACAGCCATCTTTCAACATATTGTTATAGTCTACATATCCTTACCTCATCTGCACCCAATACAGCCATCTTTCAACATATTGTTATAGTCTACATATCCTTACCTCATCTGCACCCAATACAGCCATCTTTCAACATATTGTTATAGTCTACATATCCTTACCTCATCTGCACCCAATACAGCCATCTTTCAACATATTGTTATAGTCTACATATCCTTACCTCATCTGCACCCAATACAGCCATCTTTCAACATATTGTTATAGTCTACATATCCTTACCTCATCTGCACCCAATACAGCCATCTTTCAACATATTGTTATAGTCTACATATCCTTACCTCATCTGCACCCAATACAGCCATCTTTCAACATATTGTTATAGTCTACATATCCTTACCTCATCTGCACCCAATACAGCCATCTTTCAACATATTGTTATAGTCTACATATCCTTACCTCATCTGCACCCAATACAGCCATCTTTCAACATATTGTTATAGTCTACATATCCTTACCTCATCTGCACCCAATACAGCCATCTTTCAACATATTGTTATAGTCTACATATCCTTACCTCATCTGCACCCAATACAGCCATCTTTCAACATATTGTTATAGTCTACATATCCTTACCTCATCTGCACCCAATACAGCCATCTTTCAACATATTGTTATAGTCTACATATCCTTACCTCATCTGCACCCAATACAGCCATCTTTCAACATATTGTTATAGTCTACATATCCTTACCTCATCTGCACCCAATACAGCCATCTTTCAACATATTGTTATAGTCTACATATCCTTACCTCATCTGCACCCAATACAGCCATCTTTCAACATATTGTTATAGTCTACATATCCTTACCTCATCTGCACCCAATACAGCCATCTTTCTACATATTGTTATAGTCTACATATCCTTACCTCATCTGCACCCAATACAGCCATCTTTCAACATATTGTTATAGTCTACATATCCTTACCTCATCTGCACCCAATACAGCCATCTTTCAACATATTGTTATAGTCTACATATCCTTACCTCATCTGCACCCAATACAGCCATCTTTCTACATATTGTTATAGTCTACATATCCTTACCTCATCTGCACCCAATACAGCCATCTTTCAACATATTGTTATAGTCTACATATCCTTACCTCATCTGCACCCAATACAGCCATCTTTCAACATATTGTTATAGTCTACATATCCTTACCTCATCTGCACCCAATACAGCCATCTTTCAACATATTGTTATAGTCTACATATCCTTACCTCATCTGCACCCAATACAGCCATCTTTCAACATATTGTTATAGTCTACATATCCTTACCTCATCTGCACCCAATACAGCCATCTTTCTACATATTGTTATAGTCTACATATCCTTACCTCATCTGCACCCAATACAGCCATCTTTCAACATATTGTTATAGTCTACATATCCTTACCTCATCTGCACCCAATACAGCCATCTTTCAACATATTGTTATAGTCTACATATCTTACCTCATCTGCACCCAATACAGCCATCTTTCAACATATTGTTATAGTCTACATATCCTTACCTCATCTGCACCCAATACAGCCATCTTTCAACATATTGTTATAGTCTACATATCCTTACCTCATCTGCACCCAATACAGCCATCTTTCAACATATTGTTATAGTCTACATATCCTTACCTCATCTGCACCCAATACAGCCATCTTTCAACATATTGTTATAGTCTACATATCCTTACCTCATCTGCACCCAATACAGCCATCTTTCAACATATTGTTATAGTCTACATATCCTTACCTCATCTGCACCCAATACAGCCATCTTTCAACATATTGTTATAGTCTACATATCCTTACCTCATCTGCACCCAATACAGCCATCTTTCAACATATTGTTATAGTCTACATATCCTTACCTCATCTGCACCCAATACAGCCATCTTTCAACATATTGTTATAGTCTACATATCCTTACCTCATCTGCACCCAATACAGCCATCTTTCAACATATTGTTATAGTCTACATATCCTTACCTCATCTGCACCCAATACAGCCATCTTTCAACATATTGTTATAGTCTACATATCCTTACCTCATCTGCACCCAATACAGCCATCTTTCAACATATTGTTATAGTCTACATATCCTTACCTCATCTGCACCCAATACAGCCATCTTTCTACATATTGTTATAGTCTACATATCCTTACCTCATCTGCACCCAATACAGCCATCTTTCACATATTGTTATAGTCTACATATCTTACCTCATCTGCACCCAATACAGCCATCTTTCAACATATTGTTATAGTCTACATATCCTTACCTCATCTGCACCCAATACAGCCATCTTTCAACATATTGTTATAGTCTACATATCCTTACCTCATCTGCACCCAATACAGCCATCTTTCAACATATTGTTATAGTCTACATATCCTTACCTCATCTGCACCCAATACAGCCATCTTTCAACATATTGTTATAGTCTACATATCCTTACCTCATCTGCACCCAATACAGCCATCTTTCAACATATTGTTATAGTCTACATAATCTTACCTCATCTGCACCCAATACAGCCATCTTTCTACATATTGTTATAGTCTACATATCCTTACCTCATCTGCACCCAATACAGCCATCTTTCAACATATTGTTATAGTCTACATATCCTTACCTCATCTGCACCCAATACAGCCATCTTTCAACATATTGTTATAGTCTACATATCCTTACCTCATCTGCACCCAATACAGCCATCTTTCTACATATTGTTATAGTCTACATATCCTTACCTCATCTGCACCCAATACAGCCATCTTTCAACATATTGTTATAGTCTACATATCCTTACCTCATCTGCACCCAATACAGCCATCTTTCAACATATTGTTATAGTCTACATATCCTTACCTCATCTGCACCCAATACAGCCATCTTTCTACATATTGTTATAGTCTACATATCCTTACCTCATCTGCACCCAATACAGCCATCTTTCAACATATTGTTATAGTCTACATATCCTTACCTCATCTGCACCCAATACAGCCATCTTTCAACATATTGTTATAGTCTACATATCCTTACCTCATCTGCACCCAATACAGCCATCTTTCAACATATTGTTATAGTCTACATATCCTTACCTCATCTGCACCCAATACAGCCATCTTTCAACATATTGTTATAGTCTACATATCCTTACCTCATCTGCACCCAATACAGCCATCTTTCAACATATTGTTATAGTCTACATATCCTTACCTCATCTGCACCCAATACAGCCATCTTTCAACATATTGTTATAGTCTACATATCCTTACCTCATCTGCACCCAATACAGCCATCTTTCAACATATTGTTATAGTCTACATATCCTTACCTCATCTGCACCCAATACAGCCATCTTTCAACATATTGTTATAGTCTACATATCCTTACCTCATCTGCACCCAATACAGCCATCTTTCTACATATTGTTATAGTCTACATATCCTTACCTCATCTGCACCCAATACAGCCATCTTTCAACATATTGTTATAGTCTACATATCCTTACCTCATCTGCACCCAATACAGCCATCTTTCTACATATTGTTATAGTCTACATATCCTTACCTCATCTGCACCCAATACAGCCATCTTTCAACATATTGTTATAGTCTACATATCCTTACCTCATCTGCACCCAATACAGCCATCTTTCAACATATTGTTATAGTCTACATATCCTTACCTCATCTGCACCCAATACAGCCATCTTTCAACATATTGTTATAGTCTACATATCCTTACCTCATCTGCACCCAATACAGCCATCTTTCAACATATTGTTATAGTCTACATATCCTTACCTCATCTGCACCCAATACAGCCATCTTTCTACATATTGTTATAGTCTACATATCCTTACCTCATCTGCACCCAATACAGCCATCTTTCTACATATTGTTATAGTCTACATATCCTTACCTCATCTGCACCCAATACAGCCATCTTTCAACATATTGTTATAGTCTACATATCCTTACCTCATCTGCACCCAATACAGCCATCTTTCAACATATTGTTATAGTCTACATATCCTTACCTCATCTGCACCCAATACAGCCATCTTTCAACATATTGTTATAGTCTACATATCCTTACCTCATCTGCACCCAATACAGCCATCTTTCAACATATTGTTATAGTCTACATATCCTTACCTCATCTGCACCCAATACAGCCATCTTTCAACATATTGTTATAGTCTACATATCCTTACCTCATCTGCACCCAATACAGCCATCTTTCAACATATTGTTATAGTCTACATATCCTTACCTCATCTGCACCCAATACAGCCATCTTTCAACATATTGTTATAGTCTACATATCCTTACCTCATCTGCACCCAATACAGCCATCTTTCTACATATTGTTATAGTCTACATATCCTTACCTCATCTGCACCCAATACAGCCATCTTTCTACATATTGTTATAGTCTACATATCCTTACCTCATCTGCACCCAATACAGCCATCTTTCAACATATTGTTATAGTCTACATATCCTTACCTCATCTGCACCCAATACAGCCATCTTTCAACATATTGTTATAGTCTACATATCCTTACCTCATCTGCACCCAATACAGCCATCTTTCAACATATTGTTATAGTCTACATATCCTTACCTCATCTGCACCCAATACAGCCATCTTTCTACATATTGTTATAGTCTACATATCCTTACCTCATCTGCACCCAATACAGCCATCTTTCAACATATTGTTATAGTCTACATATCCTTACCTCATCTGCACCCAATACAGCCATCTTTCAACATATTGTTATAGTCTACATATCCTTACCTCATCTGCACCCAATACAGCCATCTTTCAACATATTGTTATAGTCTACATATCCTTACCTCATCTGCACCCAATACAGCCATCTTTCAACATATTGTTATAGTCTACATATCCTTACCTCATCTCCACCCAATACAGCCATCTTTCTACATATTGTTATAGTCTACATATCCTTACCTCATCTGCACCCAATACAGCCATCTTTCAACATATTGTTATAGTCTACATATCCTTACCTCATCTGCACCCAATACAGCCATCTTTCTACATATTGTTATAGTCTACATATCCACCTCATCTGCAGCCATCTTTCAACATATTGTTATAGTCCATGGTCTCTACATATCCTTACCTCATCTGCACCCAATACAGCCATCTTTCTACATATTGTTATAGTCTACATATCCTTACCTCATCTGCACCCAATACAGCCATCTTTCAACATATTGTTATAGTCTACATATCCTTACCTCATCTGCACCCAATACAGCCATCTTTCAACATATTGTTATAGTCTACATATCCTTACCTCATCTGCACCCAATACAGCCATCTTTCAACATATTGTTATAGTCTACATATCCTTACCTCATCTGCACCCAATACAGCCATCTTTCAACATATTGTTATAGTCTACATATCCTTACCTCATCTGCACCCAATACAGCCATCTTTCAACATATTGTTATAGTCTACATATCCTTACCTCATCTGCACCCAATACAGCCATCTTTCAACATATTGTTATAGTCTACATATCCTTACCTCATCTGCACCCAATACAGCCATCTTTCAACATATTGTTATAGTCTACATATCCTTACCTCATCTGCACCCAATACAGCCATCTTTCAACATATTGTTATAGTCTACATATCCTTACCTCATCTGCACCCAATACAGCTAGTCTTTCAACATATTGTTACCTCTTTGTTGATTGATATCTTTTGAATTGTCTCCATTTTCGGCTTTAGAAAGATTTGCACAAGTATGAAAAGATATATTTAGCTAATTTCCTCAAATTATTTCAGATTTGGAAATGGTTTTAATTATGTGTACTTAGGCTACATTGTATGCTAGCTGTTCAACTGGAGTTAGCATGCTAGAATCCCTGCTATTTATGACCAAATACTGCAAAAATGTAATTCTCACCACACGTCATTGCCACCACATAATGGACTGTGATGGTAAGGACAGAATGTGGTGTTAATGACTAAATGTATTAGTTCATTCATTTTTATTTACCTGAAACCGCTACAGGATTGGTGGGTCCACCGCGGGACTGTTGAGCTAGCGTAGGCTAATGTGATTAGCATGAGGTTGTCAGTAGCAATAAAATTTCCCAAGACAAAGACATATCTGATATTGGCAGAAAGCTTAAATTCTTGTTAATCTAATTGCACTGTCCAATTTACAGTAGCTGTTACAGTGAAATAATACCATGCTATTGTTTGAGGAGAGTGCACAGTTATGAACTTGTAAAGTTATCAATAAACCAATTAGGCACATTTGGGCAGTCTTGATACAAAAGTTTGAACAGAAATGCAATATTTCATTGGATCAGTCTAAAGCTTTGCACATACACTGCTGCCATCTAGTGGCCAAAATTGTAATTGCGCCTGGGATGGAATAATACATTATGGCCTTTCTCTTGCATTTCAAAGATGATGCTACAAAGAAAATACAAAAAAACGCATGTTTTTTTTCTTTTTTAATGTCTTTTACCAGATCTAACGTGTTATATTCTCCTACATTCATTTCACATTTTCACAAACTTCAGTGTTTCCTTTCAAATGGTATCAAGAATATACATATCGTTGCTTCAGGACCTGAATTACAGGCAGTTAACATTTGAGACTGTCATTTTAGGTGAAAATTGAAAAAAAGGGCAGATCCTTAAGAGGAACTGAAAAAGACAAACAAATTTCATATGATCACGGATGTTGAAATTATTAAACACCGATTTAAATTAAACACTTATTTGCTAAATAAGACCATTACATGTATTATGTTAGGATGATTGAGTGGTTTTGGTGTAACCATTACATGTATTATGTTAGGATGATTGAGTGGTTTTGGTGTAACCATTACATGTATTATGTTAGGATGATTGAGTGGTTTTGGTGTAACCATTACATGTATTATGTTAGGATGATTGAGTGGTTTTGGTGTCTATTTATGTGACTTACAATGTTTATGTTTATTCCTGACTTCAATTATTTCTTTAACATTTTTCTTTAATATTTCCTCTAAATCAACCAAGGAGAGGACAAGGACATACACTATATATACAAAAGTATGTGGACACCCATTAAAATGAGTGGATATAGCCATTTCAGCCACACCCGTTGCTGAAAGGTGTATAAAATCGAGCACACAGCCATACAATCTTTATAGACAAACATTGGCAGTAGAATGGTCCTTACAGAAGAGCTCAGTGACTTTCAACGTGACACAGTCATTGGATGCCACCTTTCCAACAAGTCTGTTGGTCAAATTTCTGCCCTGCTAGAGCTGCCCCGGTCATCTGTAAGTGCTGTTATTGTGAAGTGGAAATGTCTAGGAGCAACAACAGCTCATCCACAAAGTGGTAGACCACACAACCTCACAGAGGGGAACTGCCGATTGCTGAAGCATGTAGTGCATAAAAATGGTCTGTGCTACGTTGTAACACTCACCTACCGAGTTCCATACTGCCTCTGGAAGCAACTTCAGCAACATAACTGTTCGTCGGGAGCGTCAGGAAATGGGTTTCCATGGCCGAACAGCTGCACATGCATAGAGCAAAAACTAGAAATGATAATAGTCTATCTAATAGGAACAATTAAATGAGATGTGTATGGTAATTTGGTGTATGGCCACTTCGGGAATATGAACTCATGGCCAGAAAAGGTGAGAAAATGATTCTGCAATGTTTATGATATGTATTATGTTTATAAATGAAATATTGTCTACTTGATAAATTTGACATTACAGTATTCAGACGTAGGCTACAAACGTCAATGGAAAAGGTCAAGTCTCTGTTTTTATATAAATGCCATTTAGCAGACGCTTTTATCCAAATCGACTTACAGTCATGTGTGCATACATTCTACGTATGGGTGGTCCCGGGGATCGAAACCAATACCCTGGCGTTACAAGCCCCATGCTCTACCAACTGAGCTACAGAAGGACCTCTTACAGTTTAACTTCGGGTCGGAGCTATATAGAGCTAAATACTTGAAATCTGTTTACTACTATTCTATTTACTACTGTGAAGTAGGTCCAATTAGAGATGGGACAAATGGTAGGAGAGCTGGAGAGTTCACAGTCAAACTTCGATGCATAAGAACCAGTGTGAAGCTCTCAAAGGGCCTTCCTTACATAAAGCCGTATATACTGCTATGTAAACCTACATAAACATGATTCATTGGAGTCTCCTATCTTAAAGAACATATTCAGGGCGTTCTGGCGTATGGTCCTAAAGAGGGGGTCATGACCCCCCCCCCTCTCCCCATATCTTTACCATGCACAGACACCAAAGACAAGATGGACATTTTCAAGGCTAATCTCTTATCTTTACCATGCACAGACACCAAAGACAAGATGGACATTTAAGGCTAATCTCTTATCTTTACCATGCACAGACACCAAAGACAAGATGGACATTTAAGGCTAATCTCTTATCTTTACCATGCACAGACACCAAAGACAAGATGGACATTTAAGGCTAATCTCTTATCTTTACCATGCACAGACACCAAAGACAAGATGGACATTTAAGACACCAAAGACAAGATGGACATTTAAGGCTAATCTCTTATCTTTACCATGCACAGACACCAAAGACAAGATGAACATTTAAGGCTAATCTCTTCACACGATACAATTTCCTTCACACCTTCAACCCTCCATAATAAAGTGAGACAGGAGACTGAGTTTATTACATTTTGCTTATTTTCTTTCATTTATGTTGCATATATTTTTTTGTGACTAAATAAAATATTTTTGGAAATTTGAAAAGAAAGAAAAAAAGAGTGATTATAGAAATCCAACCAGAAGATATTAACTCTGGATTCTACCACGAAATACAACTTCACTGAATAGTCCATTGTGGCAGCGTCCTCTAGGAAATCATTTGGATGTTCTCTGTTGAAGGTCTGCAGGTATTGAAGTATTGCATTCCCAAACAGACAGCTGTTTAGTGGAAATACTGACCATGACAAACCATGTCCCCTAATCACCAATCAAATAAATACACTTTCTGTAAAACTGCCTTTTCTCTGCAGTCCTTTTGACTGATTCCTGAAATATGTTCAAATAACAGTTATTTTCCCACTTTATTTCAATAAACAATAGTCAAACTTCAGAACATAAGGATTCTCTCCAGTGCGAGTTAGGTGAATGCACCAATTTGTAAGTCGCTCTGGATAAGAGCGTCTGCTAAATGACTTAAATGTAAATGTAAATGTAGCTGGTGTTTCTTTAGGTCTCCTAGGCAACTGAACCTTTTACCTCACACAGAGCAGAGGCTTCTCACCTGTGCCAGTGAAAAGGTAGGTCTTCAAATTTGATGACTGACTGAATTGTTGTGGAAATTCTTACACTGGGACACTCAAAGTCAATATTAAAATGAATCACCCTTTATTGTCAGCAAGCTGGAGAGGTCACAGTCAAACTTAGATGCACACGTACCAGTTTAGGACACCAAAGATAAGATGCACACAGAACATTTTATTCATTACAGAACCTTTCCACAGCTAGTGTTTTTTGGGGGAAATATAAACTGGTGAAACTACCCCCACATTGATAGTAGAGTTAAGGCTTATCCCCTATGTGAGCAAACTGGTGTCTTCAGCTTTCATCCTGTGTGAGTTCTCTGGTGTTTCTTTAAAGCTGATGATTGACTGAAACCCTTCCCACAATGAGAGCAACAGAAAGGCTTCTCTACTGTGTGGGATAGCTGGTGTCGCTTAAGGTTTCCTACCAGACTGAAACTCTTCCCACACTGAGAGCAGACGTGAGGCTTATCTCCAGTGTGAGTTATCTGATGAGTCTTCAGAGTTGATAAATGACTGAAACTCTTCCCACACTGACGGCAGTGGAAGGCCTTCTCTCCTGTGTGAGTTATCTGGTGCGTCTTCAGAGTTGATGATTGACTAAAACTGTTCCCACACTGGGAGCAGTGAAATGACTTTTTTCCTGTGTGAATCAGCTGGTGTTTCTTTTGGAAATATAAACTGGTGAAGCTATCCCCACATTGAGAGCAGTGGTATGGCTTCTCACCTGTGTGAGTTATCTGGTGTGCCTTCATTTCACATAACCTGCTGAAACTCTTCCCACATTGAGAGCAGAGGTAAGGCTTCTCTCCTGTGTGAGTTAGCTGGTGTTTTTTCAGAGTTGACAACTGACTGAAACTCGCTCCACATTGGGAGCAGTGGTAAGGCTTCTCTCCTGTGTGAGTTCTCTGGTGTGACTTTAAGTCTCTTGGATGTCTGAAATCCTTCCCACACTGAGAGCAGTGGTATGGCTTCTCTCCTGTGTGAATTAAATGGTGTGCATTTAGGTTGGCTAACTGACGGAAACTCTTCCCACAATGAGAGCAGAGGTAAGGCTTCTCTCCTGTGTGAGTTAGGTGGTGTTTTCTCAGAGTAGATAACTGACTGAAACTCTTTCCACATTGGGAGCAATGATAAGGCTTCTCTCCTGTGTGAGTTCTCTGGTGTGTCTTTAGTTGATCCGAATGACTGCAACCCTTTCCGCAAACAGTGCAGTGGTATGGCTTCTCTCCTGTGTGAGTTATCTGGTGCGTCTTGAGTTTGCTTGGTGTTTCACATATCTTCTCACATTGACCACACGGGTATGTCATAATCCTTTTTTGAGTCTGTTTTGATTTGAGGTGAATTGGACAAATAAAGCTGCCTCTGCAATCTGAGCAGGGGTGGGGCCTACAAGTGTGCCTTCTCAACTCCTCTGGATCATAGAAACTAGTGAAGCAGTCCATGCAGTGATGTTTCTGTCTTGAGTTCTTCCGTCTGTGTTGTTTATGGTTTCCTGATGCTGTGGAACTGGGCTCACTGTCTGAACCTGGGTTGGAGATCTCTCCTGTGGGAATATGGACAGATATGGGGTTAGAATCAGGAACAGCATTGAAATGGTTTTTGAAAGACTTGTTTAAAGGCCTAATGCAGCCGTTTTGATATCAATATAAAACTATTTACTGGGTGACAATTAGGCACCTTACTTTAATACACTGAACAAAAATATAAATGGTAGAAGCAATCATTTCTAAAATTATACTCATAAAAGGAAATCAATAGACTGAAAAACATTCATTAGGCCCTAATTGTAACGGTTTTCATGTGGTGAAGGAGAGTCGGACCAAACTGCAGCGTGTAGATTGCGATCCATGTTTAATAAACAACGTAGACACGAATAAACACAAACACTACAAAACAATAAACGTAACGAAAACCGAAACAGCCTATACTTTGTGTAAACTAACACAGAACAAGGACATCAGGACACTAAGGACAATCACCCACAACACAACCAAAGAATATGGCTGCCTAAATATGGTTCCCAATCAGAGACAACGATAAACACCTGCCTCTGATTGAGAACCACTTCAGACTGCCATAGACTTACCTAGAACACCCCACTAAGCTACAATCCCACTACATACACACCACATACAAAAACCCATGTCACACCCTGGCCTGACCAAATAAATGAAGATAAACACAAAATACTTCGACCAGGGCGTGACACTAATCTTTGCATTTCACAACTGGAAATACAGATATGCATCGGTTGGTCACAGAAACCTTTAAGAAAAGGTAGGAGTGTGGATCAGAAAACCAGTCAGTATCTGGTGTGACCACCATTTGCCTCATGCAGAGCAACATCTCCTTCGCATAGAGTTGATTAGCATGTCGATTGTGGCCTGTGGAACGTTGTCCCACTCCTCCTCAATGGCTGTATGAAGTCGCTGGATATTGGCGAGAACTTGAACAAGCTGTCATACACATCGATCCAGAGCATCCCAGACATGTTCAATGAGTGACATGTCTGGTGTGTATGCAGGCCATGGAAGAACTGTGACATGTGACTGGAACTGTGACTGGACATCTTACTCAAAACGAGGAAAATGAAGTATGCTGGTATGTGAATAATGAAATAACATTAAGGCTAATATTTCAAGGCACTCTCAGTAGACCATTTAAAACCCCTTTATTATTAGGCTACAGGGCTAATGGCCAGGATGAAAAGACACCTATGTGATGCTGTTAAACCAGCCAGGATTTAGGAGTAGGGTAGGATGTTTGTAAATACCAGACTCACCGGCACAAAATGAACATCTCGCTACCATGGACACGGCTGGATAGGTTGTGGTTCCACTCTCTAAACCAACTGTGTTACCTAGGAGACCTGCTGTTTGTGGGTCTGAAACGTTCCTTTTAGAGCTGCATGAAACTGTCAGTGTTGTGTGTTTTTAAGGACTGATGCGGAAGCACAGAAAGGGGCTCTGATGACACCTCCTTCTCTGGATCAGCACACACCGTCACCACCGGCTCCACCTCTTGAGTGGTGGCCGGAGAGCTGGCCCGAGGAGATGCCTTGCATTCGGGCACCGCCCCAGAAGGGGAGAGAGCTGGCCCGAGGAGATGCCTTGCATTCGGGCACTGCCCCCAGATGGGGGATAGCTGGCCCAAGGAGATGCCTTGCATTCGGGCACCGCCCCAGATGGGGGGGATAGCTGGCCCAAGGAGATGCCTTGCATTCGGGCACCGCCCCAGATGGGGGATAGCTGGCCCAAGGAGATGCCTTGCATTCGGACACCGCCCCCAGATGGGGGGATAGCTGGCCCAAGGAGATGCCTTGCATTCGGGCACCGCCCCAGATGGGGGTGATAGCTGGCCCAAGGAGATGCCTTGCACATTCGGGCACCGCCCCAGATGGGAGAGAGAGCTGGCCCGAGGAGATGCCTTGCATTCGGACACCGCCCCCAGATGGGGAGATAGCTGGCCCGAGGAGATGCCTTGCATTCGGGCACCGCCCCCAGATGGGGAGATAGCTGGCCCAAGGAGATGCCTTGCATTCGGGCACCGCCCCAGATGGGAGAGAGCTGGCCCGAGGAGATGCCTTGCATTCGGACACCGCCCCCAGATGGGAGAGATAGCTGGCCCGAGGAGATGCCTTGCATTCGGGCACCGCCCCCAGATGGGGGGGGATAGCTGGCCCGAGGAGATGCCTTGCATTCGGGCACCGCCCCCAGATGGGAGAGAGAGCTGGCCCGAGGAGATGCCTTGCATTCGGACACCGCCCCCAGATGGGAGAGATAGCTGGCCCGAGGAGATGCCTTGCATTCGGGCACCGCCCCCAGATGGGGGGGGGAGCTGGTCCGAGGAGATGCCTTGCATTCGGGCACCGCCCCCAGATGGGAGAGAGAGCTGGCCCGAGGAGATGCCTTGCATTCGGGCACCGCCCCAGATGGGGGAGAGAGCGAGTCATCGACGGAACAGGGAAGAGACTAGCAATAGAAGTTGAATGGGTTAAACTGATGCAGGAGTTGGGGAACGAGGATGCATCTGTCATTAGTAATGTTTCACAGTAACATGTCAAACTGACCCTTTACAGAAATAGCTCGCCACAAGGTTAGAATATGACTCAGAGCTAAAAACCAACCTGGTCCCGAAAAGAGTATATAAGGAGAATGCCTTCCTTAAGAGGGCATGATAGTGCTACTTGACTTATCACCGACAGACAGCTTGTGTTACTTCAACTATCATCAACCTAAAAGGTCATATCTGACTTTCATACTCTAGAAAAATTGTATCTCTTGACTTCTGATTTCTAAACGAGACATACTGAGACAACTACCCTCCACACTCCTCGTGCTGAATACATCCACCTCCTAACCAGAGTGGATAAACAGCATCAGTGGTATTGGGTCTTGATCTCGAACCGTTCTCTTCACTGATCAGTAAATCATAGTGCAACTTCTAGTAGGAGAAACGGATACATAACTGACTTTCATACTCTAGAACAAGTGTCTCTCTTGACTTCTGAACGAGACATACTGAGACAACTACCCTCCACACTCCTCGTGCTGAATCCATCCACCTCCTAACCAGAGTGGATAAACAGTGTCCGTGGTGTTATAAGTTGTATTTGTCTCAAACCGTTCTCTTCAGTAAATCATAGTACAAACTTGTAGTAGGAGAAACAGACACTGAGTGATTGGATAAGCCTCTGGAGAAATTGTGAGTGGAAGAACATACTCTTTGGGGACCAACCAGGGCAACCTACGCTAAGGTAATTAACCACCTGTTGTAATACATATAGAAGGTAATTAACCACCTGTTGTAATATACCACCTAATAGGTAATTAACCACCTGTTGTAATTAACCACCTGTTGTAATACATATAGGTAAGGTAATTAACCACCTGTTGTAATACTATAGAAGGTAATTAACCACCTGTTGTAATACATAAGGTAATTAACCACCTGTTGTAATACATAAGGTAATTAACCACCTGTTGTAATACCTATAGAAGGTAATTAACCACCTGTTGTAATACCTATAGAAGGTAATTAACCACCTGTTGTAATACCTATAGAAGGTAATTAACCACCTGTTGTAATACCTATAGAAGGTAATTAACCACCTGTTGTAATACATATAGAAGGTAATTAACCACCTGTTGTAATACATATAGAAGGTAATTAACCACCTGTTGTAATACATATAATTAACCACCTGTTGTAATACCTATAGAAGGTAATTAACCACCTGTTGTAATACCTATAGAAGGTAATTAACCACCTGTTGTAATACCTTAGAAGGTAATTAACCACCTGTTGTAACATATAGTTGTAATACATATAGGTAATTAACCACCTGTTGTAATACCTATAGAAGGTAATTAACCATAATACCTATAGAAGGTAATTAACCACCTGTTGTAATACATATAGAAGGTAATTAACTGCTTGTTGTAATACATATAGAAGGTAATTAACCACCTGTTGTAATACATATAGAAGGTAATTAACCACCTGTTGTAATACATATAGAAGGTAATTAACCACCTGTTGTAATACATATAGAAGGTAATTAACCACCTGTTGTAATACATATAGAAGGTAATTAACCACCTGTTGTAATACATATAGAAGGTAATTAACCACCTGTTGTAATACATATAGAAGGTAATTAACCACCTGTTGTAATACATATAGAAGGTAATTAACAGCCTGTTGTAATACATATAGAAGGTAATTAACCACCTGTTGTAATACATATAGAAGGTAATTAACCACCTGTTGTAATACATATAGAAGGTAATTAACCACCTGTTGTAATACATATAGAAGGTAATTAACAGCTTGTTGTAATACATATAGAAGGTAATTAAGGCATTAATAGTAGTAAGTGTTTTGATGATGTTTGATGTTATAGATTAAGGATCAGAAAGAAACTGTAATAATGTGTACAACTGTGTGAACTGCAAACATTGAATAAAAAGTAGAAACTAGACCCAAAACCCTCGGGAGAGAACACCTCTGACACTCCCAATCTAGGGGAACAAGGCTAGTTTCTACACTAAAGACAATATGATGGTTTGGACAGAATAATCATTTTATAGCAACAGGTATCCTCTATATTAATACTCAGGTAGTATTAGTGGACGGACATAGACTGTAAATGGTAACTAAGGTAAAGCTTGTGTGAGTCTAGATATAAGAGCATACAAGGGGAAAGGGAAAGTAAACCCAGAGGTTCTCTAAGTCTGATTGATATTATCTAGGATCCTAAAACAAGCCTAACGGCATCACACAAGGCTAATCTCAGAATAAAAGGGCAGGATACATAACCAGGCCAGTCCGGCGGACATGTGAGTCACCTGTTAGCCGGGTGACATAAGAACTTGAGTGAGACGACTTGTATCCCTCTCGACGGGGGCACCTTAACGGTCCTATAGCAAAATCCCCTACTGCGACAGGACACGCCTCCAATATTGCCACCCCTCCCACCTCAGCACAAGTGAGCTGATGTTAGACAGATACATAGTTGAACCTGGTGTTGGGGCTGGAAAATGCCAGCGCTCATGCTCTTACATTAGGAAGTTCCAAACTAAAGTGTGTTTGACACTTGGGCCTCTAATCGCCGGCTGAAAACAGGCCCAGAATGTTAAAGCGCCCATGAAATATTTCATTTTTTAAATGTTTTTATTTAACTATGCAAATTAGTGCATAGTAAAATAGTTTTTTTTTTTTAATCATTTTTTTCTACTGTGTTATTGACTTGTTTATTGGTTTACTCTATGTGTAACTCTGCATTACTGTCTGTTCACACTGCTATGCTTTATCTTGGCCAGGTCGCAGTTGTAAATGAGAACTTGTTCTCAACTAGCCTACCTGGTTAAATAAAGGTGAAATAAAACGTTTTAAAAAATGAACAAGTTCTTATTTACAATGACGGGCTACCAGAAAGCAAAAGGCCTCCTACGGGGAAAGGGGCTGGGATTTAAAAAATATAGGACAAAACACACATCAAGAAACCACATAAAGAGAGACCTAAGACAACAACATAGCATGGTAGCAACACAACATGACAACAACATGGTAGCTAAACACAACATGACAACAACACAACAACAACATGGTACAACATGGTAGCAACACAACACGACAACAACATGGTAGCAACACAACACGACAAACATGGTAGCAACACAACACGACAACATGGTAGCAACACAACACGACAACATGGTAGCAACACAACACGACAACATGGTAGCAACACAACACGACAACATGGTAGCAACACAACACGACAACATGGTAGCAACACAACATGACAACATGGTAGCAACACAACAAGGCAGCAGCAAAAAACATGGTAAAAACATTATTGGGGACAGACAACAGCACAAAGGGCAAGAAGGTAGAGACAACAATACATCACACAATGCAGCCACAACTGTCAGTAAGAGTGTCCATGATTGAGTGTTTGAATGAAGAAATGGAGATAAAACAGTCCAGTTTGAGTTTTTGTTTTGCAGCTCATTCCAGTCGCTACCTGCAGCGAACTGAAAAGAGGAGTGTGCTTTGGGGACCTTTAACAGAGTGTGACTAGCAGAACGGGTGTTGTATGTGGAGGATGAGGGCTGCAGTCGGTATCTCAGATAGGGGGAAGAGAGGCAAAAGAGGGTTTTCTAAAGAAGCATCAACCAGTGCATCATGCGACAGGTATACAGAGATGACCAGTTTGCAGAGTAGTACAAAGTGCAGTGATGTGTCCTATAAGGAGCATTGGTGTCCAGTCTGATGGCAGAATGGTTCAATCATCACTGGCTGTCTAATAAATCACTGTGTTTATTTCATGAAAATAACTTCAAATATATTATTTTATGATTTATTTCCCTGAGCCTCCTTTTGCCATTGAAATTCTCCGTCTGATCTTGTGGGCATGTTGATACAAATGTAAATATAGTTACACACACAGCCCTGATTGGTGGACAGAGCCTACCCTGCTTACCCCTTCAAAGTAGGAGGATACAAGTGCAAATAAAAGATGACTGGTCATTCTGATCAGATTGTGATGTCATGATCTGGGCCAAAAACTCCATCCCACCTGAACAGGCTGAAATTCCAGGAATTATTTTCCAAACAGGAACACGTTTTTAACTGCACTGCCCCTTTAAAACGAGGTGAAACCAAGTTACTCTTCAGAAAGAGCCACCAGATTGGTGGAAAGACTCAGATTGGTGTAAATAATAGTTCTGGAATCTCCTGTGGCTGTCAATACACCAACCGCTCTCCGTACTAAACTACTGAACTTACCTGGGTCAGTGTTACCATCTACTTCTTCCCTGTTCTCCACTTCTGTGACCATCTCCTCCTCCGCTGCCTCCTCCTCCTCTTTGAGGGCCATGTCCTCCGCCTCCTCCTCTTTGAGGGCCATGTCCTCCGCCTCCTCCTCTTTGAGGGCCATGTCCTCCGCCTCCTCCTCTTTGAGGGCCATGTCCTCCGCCTCCTCCTCTTTGAGGGCCATGTCCTCCGCCTCCTCCTCTTTGAGGGCCATGTCCTCTTTGAGGGCCATGTCCTCTTTGAGGGCCATGTCCTCTTTGAGGGCCATGTCCTCTGCCTCCTCCTCTTTGAGGGCCATGTCCTCCGCCTCCTCCTCTTTGAGGGCCATGTCCTCCGCCTCCTCTTTGAGGGCCATGTCCTCCGCCTCCTCTTTGAGGGCCATGTCCTCCGCCTCCTCCTCTTTGAGGGCCATGTCCTCCGCCTCCTCTTTGAGGGCCATGTCCTCCGCCTCCTCTTTGAGGGCCATGTCCTCCGCCTCCTCTTTGAGGGCCATGTCCTCCGCCTCCTCTTTGAGGGCCATGTCCTCCGCCTCCTCTTTGAGGGCCATGTCCTCCGCCTCCTCTTTGAGGGCCATGTCCTCCGCCTCCTCTTTGAGGGCCATGTCCTCCGCCTCTTTAATCTCTACCTCTTCCTTGACTTCCCTCTCCTCCTCTTTGACTATCACATTGAGTTCCAGTGGATGACTACAGTCCTCCAGCTTCACTAAGACCATCTCTGGACCCCACTGTGAGCTTCTCTGTCCTGGAACACCACAGTAAGAACCCGGGGACTTGGGTTCAGACATGGAAGGCTAGGATTCAAAAGAGGCACAAACAAAATGTAAGAGGAGTTTCAAAAACAGGGTGAGTTTCACAAAATACTGGAACAGCTTAGCTAACAAAAACATATTCCATCCATACTAATACAAAGACATATTCCATCCATACTAATACATTTTGCTAGCTGGCATTGCTGTGGCAAAGGTACAGCTAACGTTGACAGTATCGAGTTAGTTGGTTTAGCTTGAACCAACAGACAAATTCAAATGTCACCTTTCTCACTAGGATGAAACGATCTAGCTAGATAGACATTTTCCAGCAAGAAGTGAGCTTGACGCAATCGCGAACCAAAATGTAATTTCATTTGTAATCTCTAAATGAACAGTTAGCTAATGATTAAGGTTAGCTACTTTAATTGAGTTTGTTATCTAAAGCTGGCTAACTAGCCATGCTAACTTACTAGATAAGGGTTGCCAATAGATTTATGCCATTTTAAAGATGGACAATGCACATATCACATAGTTAACATGTCTGTCTTAATAACAAATAACGTTATCATTCACAACAAAGTCTTGAAGATAAACTCACTTTGTCGGTATGACAGAAAGCTAGTTAGCTTGGCTAGCCGTTTCAATGGGTAACTTCGTAAGCAAGCTAGCTAACGTTAGCTCAAATGGATATTGTTTACACACGAGCTGGTGGACGTGGACAAATAATCCCACTACTAATGTTAACCTAAGGAAAAATGACAGAATATATTAGAAATATTGATCTTACATTGAAACTGGAATTGGCAGCTCTTGTTGTTCTAGCTATCTAGCGTAACTTCTTCGGTGAGGATTGACTTCTTCTTCTTTGGTTTAATGGCGTCCGCAACAATTATATGTGCTTTCCGCCACCTACTGTACAGGTGGATAATAAGGACCCACACCTACTGTACAGGTGGATAATAAGGACCCACACCTACTGTACAGGTGGATAATAAGGATCCACACCTACTGTACAGGTGGATAATAAGGACCCACACCTACTGTACAGGTGGATAATAAGGACCCACACCTACTGTACAGGTGGATAATAAGGACCCACACCTACTGTACAGGTGGATAATAAGGACCCACACCTACTGTACAGGTGGATAATAAGGACCCACACCTACTGTACAGGTGGATAATAAGGACCCACACCTACTGTACAGGTGGATAATAAGGATCCACACCTACTGTACAGGTGGATAATAAGGACCCACACCTACTGTACAGGTGGATAATAAGGACCCACACCTACTGTACAGGTGGATAATAAGGACCCACACCTACTGTACAGGTGGATAATAAGGACCCACACCTACTGTACAGGTGGATAATAAGGACCCAAACCTACTGTACAGGTGGATAATAAGGACCCACACCTACTGTACAGGTGGATAATAAGGACCCACACCTACTGTACAGGTGGATAATAAGGACCCACACCTACTGTACAGGTGGATAATAAGGACCCACACCTACTGTACAGGTGGATAATAAGGACCCACACCTACTGTACAGGTGGATAATAAGGACCCACACCTACTGTACAGGTGGATAATAAGGACCCACACCTACTGTACAGGTGGATAATAAGGACCCACACCTACTGTACAGGTGGATAATAAGGACCCACACCTACTGTACAGGTGGATAATAAGGACCCACACCTACTGTACAGGTGGATAATAAGGACCCACACCTACTGTACAGGTGGATAATAAGGATCCACACCTACTGTACAGGTGGATAATAAGGATCCACACCTACTGTACAGGTGGATAATAAGGACCCACACCTACTGTACAGGTGGATAATAAGGACCCACACCTACTGTACAGGTGGATAATAAGGACCCACACCTACTGTACAGGTGGATAATAAGGACCCACACCTACTGTACAGGTGGATAATAAGGACCCACACCTACTGTACAGGTGGATAATAAGGACCCACACCTACTGTACAGGTGGATAATAAGGACCCACACCTACTGTACAGGTGGATAATAAGGACCCACACCTACTGTACAGGTGGATAATAAGGACCCACACCTACTGTACAGGTGGATAATAAGGACCCACACCTACTGTACAGGTGGATAATAAGGACCCACACCTACTGTACAGGTGGATAATAAGGACCCACACCTACTGTACAGGTGGATAATAAGGATCCACACCTACTGTACAGGTGGATAATAAGGATCCACACCTACTGTACAGGTGGATAATACCCACACCTACTGTACAGGTGGATAATAAGGACCCACACCTACTGTACAGGTGGATAATACTACTGTACAGGTGGATAATAAGGACCCACACCTACTGTACAGGTGGATAATAAGGACCCACACCTACTGTACAGGTGGATAATAAGGACCCACACCTACTGTACAGGTGGATAATAAGGACCCACACCTACTGTACAGGTGGATAATAAGGACCCACACCTACTGTATAGGTGGATAATAAGGACCCACACCTACTGTACAGGTGGATAATAAGGACCCACACCTACTGTACAGGTGGATAATAAGGACCCACACCTACTGTACAGGTGGATAATAAGGACCCACACCTACTGTATAGGTGGATAATAAGGACCCACAAAGGGAGAAAAAAATGCATGGTAAAAAATAAAAACCTATACAAAACTGAGCAACGAAATGTTAATTAAACCAAATCAGCCTGCTTTTCTGTTTAATCAGGTTCCTACACAGGCTCATAAGGATCCTGTGATGGCGGGACATTTCCTGGCAACAGTAGCCCATGCAGTGTTTCTGCCGTTAAGTCTTGGAGGCCCAAAAACTTCTGACACCTTTATTAAGTTTGCCGACGACACAACCGACAACGATGAGACAGCCTATAGGGAGGAGGTCACAGACCTGGCCGTGTGGTGCCAGGATAACAGCCTTTCCGTCTGCTCCATTCTCATCGAAGCCTGTTGTGGAGCAGCTTCAAGTTCCTTGGTGTCCACATCACCAACAAACTATCATGGTCCAAACACATCAAGACAATATTGAAGAGGGCACGACAAAGCCTATTCCCCCTCAGGAGACAGAAAAGATTTGGCATGGGTCCTCAGAACCTCAAAAAGTTCTACAGCTACACCATCGAGAGCACTGGTTGCATCACTGTCTGGTATGGTAACTGCTCGGCCTCCAATCGCAAGACACTACAGAGGGTAGTGTGTACGGCCCAGTACATCACTGGGGCCAAGCTTCCTGCCATCCAGGACCTCTATACCAGGCGGTGTCAGAGGAAGGCCCTAAGAATTGTCAAAGACTTCAGCCACCCTAGACTGTTCTCTCGGCTACCGCACGGCAAGCTTTACCGGAGCGCCAAGTCTAGATCCAAAAGGCTTCTTAACAGCTTCTTCCCCCAAGCCATAAGACTCCCCCCCCTCAACCCTCTTATACGCTGCCACTACTCTCTGTTTATTATCTATGCATGGTCACTCCACCTACATGTACATATTACCTCAATTACCTCGACTAACCGGTGCCCCCGCTACATCAAAACTTTACCACTTCTGGTTACTATGACTACACAATATCAACACCATACCATTCCTAGTTACTGTGGCTACACAATGGCATCACCATACCACTCATGGTTACTATGACTACACAATGTCAACACCATACCACTCATGGTTACTATGACTACACAATGTCAACACCATACCACTTCTGGTTACAATGGCTACACAATGTCAACACCATACCACTCCTGGTTACTATGACTACACAATATCAACACCATACCACTCCTGGTTACTATGACTACACAATGTCAACACCATACCACTCCTGGTTACAATGGCTACACAATGTCAACACCATACCACTCCTGGTTACTATGACTACACAATGTCAACACCATACCACTCCTGGTTACTATGACTACACAATGTCAACACCATACCGCTCCTGGTTACTATGACTACACAATGTCAACACCATACCGCTCCTGGTTACTTTGACTGCATTCACTTTTCCTGAAGCCTTCTTCACCGTCCTTGTGACTTCAAAAGAGTTTCCCAAATAAACATCATTATCCAAAAAACGTTCTCCAACAAGCAACGATTCATCAGACTCATTTTCACAACAATTTCTCCCTTTTTGTTCCATTCTTGGACTTCACTGTTGTCCACTCATCCTTCTCGCTAACTGTCCTCGACGTGCTTCAGCACGACACTTCTGTTTCCGCCATCATCCCCATAGTGTCATACCAGGGTTTAACTTATTCGATGAGGTTTAACAGAGTTTGGCATCCAATAATTATTGCATTACAGCCACCTACTAGAATGGAGAATATCTCTATAATATTTTTCAAGCAAAGTATAATGACCAGATACTCTGCCATCTAACACGACACTCAGAAAAAAAGTATATATTCACAGTGTCAGTCAAAAGTTTGGACAAACCTACTATTCAAGGGTTTTTCTTTATTTTGACAATTTTCTACATTGTAGAATAATAGTGAAGACAACAAAACTATAAAATAACACATACTGTACAGAATCATGTAGTAACATAAAAGGGATTAATTAATCAAAATATATTTTATTTGAGATTCTTCAAAGTAGCCACCCTTTGCCTTGATGACAGCTTTGCACACTCTTGGCATTCTCTCAACGAGCTTCATGAGGTAGTCACCTGGAATGCATTAAATTAACAGCTGTGCCTTCTTAATTAATTTGTGGAATTTCTTTCCTTCTTAACGCGTTTGAGCCAATCAGTTGTGTTGTGACAAGGTAGGCGGTGGTATACAGAAGAGCCCTATTTGGTAAAAGACCCAAGTCCATATTATGACAAGAACAGCTCAAATGACATGGTCAGTCAATCTGGAAATTTTCAAGAACTTTGAAAGTTTCTTTAAGTGCAGTCGTAAAAACCATCAAGTGCTATGATGAAACTGTCTCTCATGAGGATGCCTCAGAAAGGAAAGACCCAGACTTACCTCTGCTACAGAGGATCAGTTCATTACAGTTAACTGTCTCTCATGAGGATGCCTCAGAAAGGAAAGACCCAGACTTACCTCTGCTACAGAGGATCAGTTCATTACAGTTAACTGTCTCTCATGAGGATGCCTCAGAAAGGAAAGACCCAGACTTACCTCTGCTACAGAGGATCAGTTCATTACAGTTAACTGTCTCTCATGAGGATGCCTCAGAAAGGAAAGACCCAGACTTACCTCTGCTACAGAGGATCAGTTCATTACAGTTAACTGTCTCTCATGAGGACCGCCTCAGAAAGGAAAGACCCAGACTTACCTCTGCTACAGAGGATCAGTTCATTACAGTTAACTGTCTCTCATGAGGACCGCCTCAGAAAGGAAAGACCCAGACTTACCTCTGCTACAGAGGATCAGTTCATTACAGTTAACTGTCTCTCATGAGGATGCCTCAGAAAGGAAAGACCCAGACTTACCTCTGCTACAGAGGATCAGTTCATTACAGTTAACTGTCTCTCATGAGAATGCCTCAGAAAGGAAAGACCCAGACTTACCTCTGCTACAGAGGATCAGTTCATTACAGTTAACTGTCTCTCATGAGGATGCCTCAGAAAGGAAAGACCCAGACTTACCTCTGCTACAGAGGATCAGTTCATTACAGTTAACTGTCTCTCATGAGGATGCCTCAGAAAGGAAAGACCCAGACTTACCTCTGCTACAGAGGATCAGTTCATTACAGTTAACTGTCTCTCATGAGGATGCCTCAGAAAGGAAAGACCCAGACTTACCTCTGCTACAGAGGATCAGTTCATTACAGTTAACTGGCTCTCATGAGGATGCCTCAGAAAGGAAAGACCCAGACTTACCTCTGCTACAGAGGATCAGTTCATTACAGTTAACTGGCTCTCATGAGGATGCCTCAGAAAGGAAAGACCCAGACTTACCTCTGCTACAGAGGATCAGTTCATTACAGTTAACTGTCTCTCATGAGGATGCCTCAGAAAGGAAAGACCCAGACTTACTTCTGCTACAGAGGATCAGTTCATTACAGTTAACTGTCTCTCATGAGGATGCCTCAGAAAGGAAAGACCCAGACTTACCTCTGCTACAGAGGATCAGTTCATTACAGTTAACTGGCTCTCATGAGGATGCCTCAGAAAGGAAAGACCCAGACTTACCTCTGCTACAGAGGATCAGTTCATTACAGTTAACTGTCTCTCATGAGGATGCCTCAGAAAGGAAAGACCCAGACTTACCTCTGCTACAGAGGATCAGTTCATTACAGTTAACTGTCTCTCATGAGGACCGCCTCAGGAAAGGAAGACCCAGAGTTACCTCTGCTGCAGAGGATCAGTTCATTACAGTTAACTGCACCTCAGATTGCAGCCAAAATAAATGCTTCACAGAGTTCAAGTAACAGACACATAACATCAACTGTTCAGAGGAGACTGTGTAAATCAGGCCTTTGTGGTCTAATTGCTGCAAAGAAACCACTACTAAAGGACACCAATAAGAAGAAGAGCCTTGCTTGGGCCAAGAAAGACGAGCAATGGACATTAGACCAGTGGAAATCTGTCCTTTGGTCTGATGAGCCCAAATTGAAGACTTCTGGTTCCCGTGTCTTTGTCTTTGTGAGGAACTTTTCTTAAAGGGAAGCAAATGGGACAAAACAGGGATAAACTTATCTTTGTTCAACAGAAACTCTAAAGTGCAACTGTTGGACTAATGACTACTGATTAAACCCCAGATCAGCTAGATGCAGGCAAGTGTGCAAAGCAGTATTGAACGTGTCTGTCACCTTGATTACTCTAAATGATCTTGACCTCTGCACCTATGTTTTAAACTTTAAATCATAGGCCAGGTTGTAGCATCCTCATGATGGGTAGAGGGGAAATGAGTATCATGTAGTAGCCTAAACCTATCGATGTTCCATTGATCTGGATGAATGGAATATGAATGACAGACATCCAGTCTGCTGTAATAGAAATAAGGCTCATACATTTAAAATATATATTCCTTCTCATCTTAAAACGGCACCGACCACCACTGCTTTACTTACAGTATAGCCTCCCTGTAAAGCACCAGATATAATATATATATATATATATATATATATATATGCAATTTATAATGACTCTTCAACCCTCCATAATAAAGAGAGACAGGATACTTACAATAGTTGTATTTATTTTCTGACATTTAGAAGTTTTTGATGTATACATTTTCCGTGACTAAATTATATATTTTTTCTTCTTTTTTTTTTTTTTTTTTAAAGCGATGTAGAAATCCAACTAGAATATATGACGTCTGTGATTACTCAGGATTCTCTATGGACAGATATTAGCTATGGATTCCACAATGTCAACTTCACTCAGTTTTCTCTGCTGCCTTTTTGGTGATTCCTGAAATATGGATATGTTCACAATAAAGCCTTATCATACCAGCTTTATTTTAAGAAGATGGTAAGGAATCTCTCAGGGTGAGTTAGCTGGTGTTTCTTTAGGTCTCCTAGGGGACTGAATCATTTCCTCACACCGTGCCAGTGAAATGGTGGGTCTTCAAATTGGTTCTCTGACTGAAGCTTTCCACACAGGGAGCAGCTGCCACAATCCTTTGCAAGTCATTTTTTTTACCCCCTTTATCTAACCAGGTAAGTTATTATTAGTCATAATTAGCTGGTGTTATTTTGGAAATAAACTGGTGAAACTATCCCCACATTGATAGCAGAGTTAAGGCTTCTCCCCTATGTGAACAAATGGGTGTCTTCAGATCTAACGACACAGCGTTTCTCCTGTATGAATTCCCTGATGCTTCTTCAAATTTGCTGATTGACTGAAACGCTTTCCACACAGAGCAGCGTTTTTGTTTCTCTCCTGTGTGAATTAACTGGACGTTAGGTGGTGTAAATGACTGACACACTTCCCACAATGAGAGCATTGTTAAGGCTTCTCTACGGTGTGGGTTAGTTGGTGTCTCTTTAGGTTTCCTACCAGACTGAAACTCTTTCCACACTGAGAACAGTGGTAAGATTTCTCCCCTGTGTGAGTTATCTGATGTTTCTTCAGAGTTGATGAATGACTGAAACTCTTACCACACTGGGAGCATTGGAACAGCTTTCCACCTGTGTGAATCAGCTGGTGTTTCTTTAGGAAATATAAACTGGTGAAACTATCCCCACATTGAGAGCAGTGGTAAGGCTTCTCTCCTGTGTGAATTAACTGGTGTGTATTTAGGTTGGCTAACTGACTGAAACTCTTCCCACAATGAGAGCAAAGGTAAGGCCTTTCTCCAGTGTGAGTTAGGTGGTGTTTCTTTAGGAAATATAAACTGGTGAAACTATCCCCACATTGAGAGCAGAGGTAAGGCTTCTCTCCTGTGTGAGTTATCTGGTGTGGCTTCAGTTCAGATAACGTGGTGAAACTCTTCCCACATTGAGAACAAAGGTAAGGCTTCTCTCCTGTGTGAGTTAGTTGGTGTCTTTTCAGACTTGATAACTGACTGAAACTCTTTCCACATTGGGAGCAGTGGAAAGGCTTCTCTCCTGTGTGCGTTCTCGTGTGTGACTTTAATTCTCTTGGAGATCTGAAATCCTTCCCACACTGAGAGCAGTTGTATGGCTTCTCTCCTGTGTGAATTAACTGGTGTGTATTTCGGTTGGCTAACTGACTGAAACTCTTCCCACAATGAGAGCAGAGGTAAGACTTCTGTCCTGTGTGAGTTAGGTGGTGGTTTCTCAAAGTTGTTAACTGACTGAAACTCTTTCCACATTGGGAGCAGTGGTAAGGCTTCTCTCCTGTGTGAGTTCTCTGGTGCGTCTTTAGATGGTCCGAATGACTGCAACCCTTTCCACAAACAGTGCAGTGGTATGGCTTCTCTCCTGTGTGAGTTCTCTGGTGCGTCTTTAGTTTGCTTGGTGTTTCACATCTCATTCCACATTGACCACACGGGTATGTCGCCTTCGTTTTCTGAGTCTGTTTTGATTTGAGGTGAGTCGGACAAATAACACTGCCTCTGCAATCTGAGCAGGGGTGGGGTCTACAAGTGTGCCTTCTCAACTCCTCTGGATCATAGAAACTAGTGAAGCAGTCCATGCAGTGGTGATGTTTCTGTCTTGAGTTCCTCTGTCTGTGTTGTTTATGGTTTCCTGATGCTGTGGAACTGGGCTCACTGTCTGAACCTGGGTTGGAGATCTCTCCTGTGGGAATATGAACAGATATGGGGTTAGAATCAGGAACAGTATTGAAATGGTCTTTAACAGTCATTTTTATATCAATATCAAACCATTTATTGGGTAACAATTGAGTACTTCACTTTAATACACTGAACAAAAATATAAATTCAAGAAGCAACAATTTCCAAAATTATACTCATAAAAGGAAATCAGTGAATTGAAAAACATTCATTAGGCCCTAATCTATGGATATCACATGACTGGGAATACAGCTATGCATCGGTTGGTCATAGATACGGGGCGGCAGGGTAGCCTAGTGGTTAGAGCGTTGGACTAGTAACCGAAAGGTTGCAAGTTCAAATCCCGAGCTGACAAAGAACACAGTAGCTTATGCCTGCCCATACCATAACCCGACCGCCATCATTACCACTCTGTTCACAACGTTATCAGCAAATCGCTCGCCCACACGACACCATACACGATTTCTGCCAACTGACCGGTACAGTTGAAACCAGGATTCATCCGTGAAGAGCACACTTCTCCAGCGTGCTTATGGAAGAGAATTGAACATTAAAATTATTTAGCAACAGGTACTGCTCCCTAAAACTGCTCCCTAAAAACTTGAGGTATCTTTGGCATTGTGTTGCGTGACAGAACTGCACATTGTAGAGTGGTCTTTTATTGTCCCCAGTTCCATGTACTGATCACGCTGTTTAATCAGCATCCACACCTGTCAGGTGGATGGATTCTCTTTGCAAAGGAGAAACGCTCACTAACAGGTATATAAACAAACTTGTGCCTCAAATTTAAATAAACTTTTTGTACATGCACATTTCTGGGATGTTTTCTTTCAGTTCATGAAATATTGGACCAATATTTTACAGGTTGCGTTTACATTTTTGTTCAGTGTAGATTTCCATTGAAATTGGGAAGGGAAAAAAATAAGCTTTTATAGCAAAAAATAATAATAATAACTTTCTCCAGCAAGAACTTTGCATAATTTACCACATGGTGACATCACCAGGAAAGCCTCAACTCCCGGCCACACAAGTCTGCTGATTACAAGGTCCTGCGTGAAACAGCAACTAACAGGACATTTTTTAAATCACACTTTTAGTGTTTTTTTCAACGTCACAAAATGGATGTAGCAGCAAAGGATTCTAGATTTAAGAATTTCCCCCCCATTGTACACAAGGTCCAATGAAAATGTTTACTTCTGCTTTGTCCCTGAAAGACACAGCTTGGAGCAGGGGACTTCCATGCTCTGGCTCCCGTGGAGCAGTTGTTGTGCAGGGTTAAGTGCCTTACTCAAGGGCACAACAGCGGGTGATGACGTCTAGGATTTGATATCAGATAGTAGCAACCTTCCAGTTGCACAGCTCACCTTCCGACAGAGTTTTGGAACCTCCTGGGGCTGTCAACGCACCAACTTCTCTGCAGGACCCGGAATTCAAACTGGCAATCCTTGGTCGCTGGCTCACCTCTCTAACCGTTAGGCTGCCGGCTGCCCCTTTAAACAAACACAAAATGTCTCTTCTGCATCGCTTTGATATTTTAAGAAGAAATTGTGCACCAGTAATGACTTTTAAAAGCTTGTTATATTAAATGACCACAGAGAAGTGCAGATATGTAGCATTTTGACAAGACCCTCCTGTGCACCTCAGTGGCGTCTTGGACGATTTTAACCCATCGAACACCAAAACGTATCGACATTTTCACCATCATTGTAAAGCCCTAGTGGTGATGTTGATGCTTCTGGAAAGTCCTTTCTGAACGTTATTATTTATTTCATGTGATTAGTGACTCATTTACCACCGTCCCTCATTTCAAGTGTCAAACCCGTTTTAAGACGGTGAAACTATTCCTTTTTGGAGAGAAGAGGAGGACGCTCAATCAACGTGATGGTGAAACTATTCCTTTAGGGAGAGAAGAGGAGGACGCTTAATCAACGTGATGGTGAAACTATTCCTTTAGGGAGAGAAGAGGAGGCTCAATCAACGTGAGTCGAGGTGCAATTTATAAAAAATAAATCATCATCGCAAAGGAAAATCATAACACTGGCACTTCCCTTTGTGGGATTCTTCTGATTTACATTACATTTAAGTCATTTAGCAGACGCTCTTCTGATTAAGACCAAACGTAGACTGAAACATTGACCTTTAACCTTGTTTAAAGAAAACAAAGACACTATTCCTTCTACAGTTTTTTTCTACAGAAACATTGACCATCGAGTAGTCAAATCATAGTGTATAAACAGGTGAGCTGGTTCTACTCTTTATGTATAAACAGGTGAGCTGGTTCTACTATTTATGTAAAAGCAGGTGAGCTGGTTCTACTCTTTATGTATAAACAGGTGAGCTGGTTCTACTCTTTATGTATAAACAGGTGAGCTGGTTCTACTCTTTATGTATAAACAGGTGAGCTGGTTCTACTCTTTATGTATAAACAGGTGAGCTGGTTCTACTCTTTATGTATAAACAGGTGAGCTGGTTCTACTCTTTATGTATAAACAGGTGAGCTGGTTCTACTCTTTATGTAAAAGCAGGTGAGCTGGTTCTACTTTTATGTATAAACAGGTGAGCTGGTTCTACTCTTTATGTATAAACAGGTGAGCTGGTTCTACTCTTTATGTATAAACAGGTGAGCTGGTTCTACTCTTTATGTATAAACAGGTGAGCTGGTTCTACTATTTATGTAAAAGCAGGTGAGCTGGTTCTACTTTTATGTATAAACAGGTGAGCTGGTTCTAATCTTTATGTAAAAGCAGATGAGCTGGTTCTACTCTTTATGTATAAACAGGTGAGCTGGTTCTACTGTATATGTAAAAGCAGGTGAGCTGGTTCTACTCTTTATGTATAAACAGGTGAGCTGGTTCTACTCTTTATGTAAAAGCAGGTGAGCTGGTTCTACTATTTATGTATAAACGGGTGAGCTGGTTCTAATCTTTATGTATAAACAGGTGAGCTGGTTCTAATCTTTATGTATACACAGGTGAGCTGGTTCGAATCTTTATGTAAAAGCAGGTGAGCTGGTTCTACTCTTTATGTATAAACAGGTGAGCTGGTTCTAATCTTTATGTAAAAGCAGGTGAGCTGGTTCTACTCTTTATGTATAAACAGGTGAGCTGGTTCTACTCTTTATGTAAAAGCAGGTGAGCTGGTTCTAATCTTTATGTAAAAGCAGGTGAACTGGTTCTACTCTTTATGTATAAACAGGTGAGCTGGTTCTAATCTTTATGTAAAAGCAGGTGAGCTGGTTCTACTCTTTATGTATAAACAGGTGAGCTGGTTCTACTCTTTATGTAAAAGCAGGTGAGCTGGTTCTAATCTTTATGTAAAAGCAGGTGAGCTGGTTCTACTCTTTATGTATAAACAGGTGAGCTGGTTCTAATCTTTATGTAAAAGCAGGTGAGCTGGTTCTACTCTTTATGTATAAACAGGTGAGCTGGTTCTACTCTTTATGTATAAACAGGTGAGCTGGTTCTAATCTTTATGTAAAAGCAGGTGAGCTGGTTCTACTCTTTATGTATAAACAGGTGAGCTGGTTCTACTCTTTATGTATAAACAGGTGAGCTGGTTCTACTCTTTATGTATAAACAGGTGAGCTGGTTCTACTCTTTATGTAAAAGCAGGTGAGCTGGTTCTACTCTTTATGTAAAAGCAGGTGAGCTGGTTCTACTCTTTATGTATAAACAGGTGAGCTGGTTCTACTCTTTATGTATAAACAGGTGAGCTGGTTCTACTCTTTATGTATAAACAGGTGAGCTGGTTCTACTCTTTATGTATAAACAGGTGAGCTGGTTCTACTCTTTATGTATAAACAGGTGAGCTGGTTCTACTCTTTATGTATAAACAGGTGAGCTGGTTCTACTCTTTATGTATAAACAGGTGAGCTGGTTCTACTCTTTATGTATAAACAGGTGAGCTGGTTCTACTCTTTATGTAAAAGCAGGTGAGCTGGTTCTACTGTTTATGTATAAACAGGTGAGCTGGTTCTACTCTTTATGTATAAACAGGTGAGCTGGTTCTAATCTTTATGTAAAAGCAGGTGAGCTGGTTCTACTCTTTATGTAAAAGCAGGTGAGCTGGTTCTACTCTTTATGTATAAACAGGTGAGCTGGTTCTACTATTTATGTAAAAGCAGGTGAGCTGGTTCTACTCTTTATGTATAAACAGGTGAGCTGGTTCTACTCTTTATGTATAAACAGGTGAGCTGGTTCTACTCTTTATGTATAAACAGGTGAGCTGGTTCTACTCTTTATGTATAAACAGGTGAGCTGGTTCTACTCTTTATGTATAAACAGGTGAGCTGGTTCTACTCTTTATGTATAAACAGGTGAGCTGGTTCTACTCTTTATGTAAAAGCAGGTGAGCTGGTTCTACTCTTTATGTATAAACAGGTGAGCTGGTTCTACTCTTTATGTATAAACAGGTGAGCTGGTTCTACTCTTTATGTATAAACAGGTGAGCTGGTTCTACTCTTTATGTATAAACAGGTGAGCTGGTTCTACTATTTATGTAAAAGCAGGTGAGCTGGTTCTACTCTTTATGTATAAACAGGTGAGCTGGTTCTAATCTTTATGTAAAAGCAGATGAGCTGGTTCTACTCTTTATGTATAAACAGGTGAGCTGGTTCTACTGTATATGTAAAAGCAGGTGAGCTGGTTCTACTCTTTATGTATAAACAGGTGAGCTGGTTCTACTCTTTATGTAAAAGCAGGTGAGCTGGTTCTACTATTTATGTATAAACGGGTGAGCTGGTTCTAATCTTTATGTATAAACAGGTGAGCTGGTTCTAATCTTTATGTATACACAGGTGAGCTGGTTCGAATCTTTATGTAAAAGCAGGTGAGCTGGTTCTACTCTTTATGTATAAACAGGTGAGCTGGTTCTAATCTTTATGTAAAAGCAGGTGAGCTGGTTCTACTCTTTATGTATAAACAGGTGAGCTGGTTCTACTCTTTATGTAAAAGCAGGTGAGCTGGTTCTAATCTTTATGTAAAAGCAGGTGAACTGGTTCTACTCTTTATGTATAAACAGGTGAGCTGGTTCTAATCTTTATGTAAAAGCAGGTGAGCTGGTTCTACTCTTTATGTATAAACAGGTGAGCTGGTTCTACTCTTTATGTAAAAGCAGGTGAGCTGGTTCTAATCTTTATGTAAAAGCAGGTGAGCTGGTTCTACTCTTTATGTATAAACAGGTGAGCTGGTTCTAATCTTTATGTAAAAGCAGGTGAGCTGGTTCTACTCTTTATGTATAAACAGGTGAGCTGGTTCTACTCTTTATGTATAAACAGGTGAGCTGGTTCTAATCTTTATGTAAAAGCAGGTGAGCTGGTTCTACTCTTTATGTATAAACAGGTGAGCTGGTTCTACTCTTTATGTATAAACAGGTGAGCTGGTTCTACTCTTTATGTATAAACAGGTGAGCTGGTTCTACTCTTTATGTAAAAGCAGGTGAGCTGGTTCTACTCTTTATGTAAAAGCAGGTGAGCTGGTTCTACTCTTTATGTATAAACAGGTGAGCTGGTTCTACTCTTATGTATAAACAGGTGAGCTGGTTCTACTCTTTATGTATAAACAGGTGAGCTGGTTCTACTCTTTATGTATAAACAGGTGAGCTGGTTCTACTCTTTATGTATAAACAGGTGAGCTGGTTCTACTCTTTATGTATAAACAGGTGAGCTGGTTCTACTCTTTATGTATAAACAGGTGAGCTGGTTCTACTCTTTATGTATAAACAGGTGAGCTGGTTCTACTCTTTATGTAAAAGCAGGTGAGCTGGTTCTACTGTTTATGTATAAACAGGTGAGCTGGTTCTACTCTTTATGTATAAACAGGTGAGCTGGTTCTAATCTTTATGTAAAAGCAGGTGAGCTGGTTCTACTCTTTATGTAAAAGCAGGTGAGCTGGTTCTACTCTTTATGTATAAACAGGTGAGCTGGTTCTACTATTTATGTAAAAGCAGGTGAGCTGGTTCTACTCTTTATGTAAAAGCAGGTGAGCTGGTTCTACTCTTTATGTATAAACAGGTGAGCTGGTTCTACTCTTTATGTATAAACAGGTGAGCTGGTTCTACTATTTATGTATAAACAGGTGAGCTGGTTCTACTATTTATGTAAAAGCAGGTGAGCTGGTTCTACTCTTTATGTAAAAGCAGGTGAGCTGGTTCTACTCTTTATGTATAAACAGGTGAGCTGGTTCTACTCTTTATGTATAAACAGGTGAGCTGGTTCTACTCTTTATGTATAAACAGGTGAGCTGGTTCTACTCTTTATGTATAAACAGGTGAGCTGGTTCTACTCTTTATGTATAAACAGGTGAGCTGGTTCTACTCTTTATGTATAAACAGGTGAGCTGGTTCTACTATTTATGTAAAAGCAGGTGAGCTGGTTCTACTCTTTATGTATAAACAGGTGAGCTGGTTCTACTCTTTATGTATAAACAGGTGAGCTGGTTCTAATCTTTATGTAAAAGCAGGTGAGCTGGTTCTACTCTTTATGTATAAACAGGTGAGCTGGTTCTACTCTTTATGTATAAACAGGTGAGCTGGTTCTACTCTATATGTATAAACAGGCGAGCTGGTTCTACTGTATATGTAAAAACAGGCGAGCTGGTTCTACTCTTTATGTATAAACAGGTGAGCTGGTTCTACTCTTTATGTATAAACAGGTGAGCTGGTTCTACTCTTTATGTATAAACAGGTGAGCTGGTTCTACTCTTTATGTATAAACAGGTGAGCTGGTTCTACTCTTTATGTATAAACAGGTGAGCTGGTTCTACTCTTTATGTATAAACAGGTGAGCTGGTTCTACTCTTTATGTATAAACAGGTGAGCTGGTTCTACTCTTTATGTATAAACAGGTGAGCTGGTTCTACTCTTTATGTATAACCAGGTGAGCTGGTTCTACTCTTTATGTATAAACAGGTGAGCTGGTTCTACTCTTTATGTATAAACAGGTGAGCTGGTTCTACCCTTTATGTATAAACAGGTGAGCTGGTTCTACTCTTTATGTATAAACAGGTGAGCTGGTTCTACTCTTTATGTATAAACAGGTGAGCTGGTTCTACTGTATATGTAAAAGCAGGTGAGCTGGTTCTACTGTATATGTAAAAGCAGGTGAGCTGGTTCTACTGTATATGTAAAATCAGGTGAGCTGGTTCTACTGTATATGTAAAATCAGGTGAGCTGGTTCTACTGTATATGTAAAAGCAGGTGAGCTGGTTCTACTGTATATGTAAAATCAGGTGAGCTGGTTCTACTGTATATGTAAAATCAGGTGAGCTGGTTCTACTGTATATGTAAAAGCAGGTGAGCTGGTTCTACTGTATATGTATAAACAGGTGAGCTGGTTCTACTGTATATGTAAAAGCAGGTGAGCTGGTTCTACTGTATATGTAAAAGCAGGTGAGCTGGTTCTACTGTATATGTAAAAGCAGGTGAGCTGGTTCTACTGTATATGTAAAAGCAGGTGAGCTGGTTCTACTGTATATGTAAAATCAGGTGAGCTGGTTCTACTGTATATGTAAAATCAGGTGAGCTGGTTCTACTGTATATGTAAAAGCAGGTGAGATGGTTCTACTGTATATGTAAAAGCAGGTGAGCTGGTTCTACTGTATATGTAAAAGCACTGGAACTGTGACTGGACATCTTACTCAAAACGAGGAAAATGAAGTATGCTGGTAAGTGAATAATGAAAAAACATGAAGGCTAATATTTCAAGGCACTCTCAGTAGACCATTTAAAACCCCTTTATTATTAGGCTACAGGGCTAATGGCCAGGATGAAAAGACACCTATGTGATGCTGTTAAACCAGCCAGGATTTAGGAGTAGGGTAGGATGTATGTAAATACCAGATTCACCTGCACAAAATGAACATCTCTCTACCATGGACACTGTGTGTCATGGCCTGGATAGGTTGTGGTTCCACTCTCTAAACCAACTGTGTTACCTAGGAGATCTGCTGTTTGTGGGTCTGAAACGTTCCTTTTAGAGCTGCATGAAACTGTCAGTGTTTTTAAGGACACGCCTCCAATATTGCCACCCCTCCCACCTCAGCACAAGTGAGCTGATGTTAGACAGATACATAGTTGAACCTGGTGTTGGGGCTGGAAAATGCCAGCACTCATGTTCTTACATTAGGAAGTTCCAAACTAAAGTGTGTTTGACACTTGGGCCTCTAATCGCCGGCTGAAAACAGGCCCAGAATGTTAAAGCCCCCATGCAGTATTTTTAATAAATCACTGCATGTTTTTATTTAATGAAAATAACTTCAAATATATTTGTTATCATTTATTTCCCTGAGCCTCCTTTTGCCATTGAAATGCTCAGTCTGATCTTCTGGGCATGTTGATACAAATTAAAATATATTTACATACACAGCCCTGATTGGTGGACAGAGCCTACCCCGCTTACCCCTTCAAAGAAAAAGTTACCAGATTGGTGTAAAGACAATAATAGTTCTGGAATCCCCTGTGGCTGTCAATGCACCAGCCTCTCTCCATCCTGAACAACTGAACTTACCTGGATCAGTGTTCCCATCGACTTCTTCCTCCTCTTCCCTGTTCTCCACTTCTGTGAATGCGCGATCCTCTGCCTCCTCTATGACTGCTCTCTGCTCCTCTTTGAATGCGCGATCCTCTGCCTCCTCCTCTTTGAATGCTCTCTGCTCCTCTGTGAATGCTCGCTCCTCCGCCTCCTCTGTGACTGCTCTCTGCTCCGCTGTGAATGCTCGCTCCTCCTCCTCTGTGACTGCTCTCTGCTCCGCCTCCTCTGTGACTGCTCTCTGCTCCTCCTCCTCTGTGAATGCTCTCTGCTCCGCTGTGAATGCTCTCTGCTCCGCCTCCTCTGTGAATGCTCTTTCCTCCGCCTCCTCTGTGAATGCTCTCTCCTCCGCCTCCTCTGTGAATGCTCTCTGCTCCGCTGTGAATCCTCTCTCCTCAGCCTCCTCTTTGAATGCGCACCTCTCTGCCTCCTCCTCCTCTTTGAATGCTCTCTCCTCCTCCTCCTCTTTAATCCCTCTCCTCCTCCTCCTCTTTAATCCCTCTCTCCTCCTCCTCCTCCTCTTTAATCCCTCTCTCCTCCTCCTCCTCCTCTTTAATCCCTCTCTCCTCCTCCTCCTCCTCTTTAATCCCTCTCTCCTCCTCCTCCTCCTCTTTAATCCCTCTCTCCTCCTCCTCCTCCTCTTTAATCCCTCTCTCCTCCTCCTCCTCTTTAATCCCTCTCTCCTCCTCCTCTTTGAATGCTCTCTCCTCCTCCTCTTTGAATGTGCTCTCCTCCTCCTCCTCTTTAATC
>NW_025747179.1:0-66415 GCF_021184085.1 Oncorhynchus gorbuscha
TATACTGTATAATGTAACTACTATTAACTACAGTACAATGTCACTACTATTAACTACAGTACTATGAATATACTGTATAATGTCACTACTATTAACTACAGTACTATGAATATACTGTATAATGTAACTACTATTAACTACAGTACTATAAATATGCTGTATAATGTCACTACTATTAACTACAGTACTATGAATATACTGTATAATGTCACTACTATTAACTACAGTACTATGAATGTGTACTGTATAATGTAACTACTATTAACTACAGGGTAACTACAGTACTATGAATATACTGTATAATGTAACTACTATTAACTACAGTACTATGAATGTACTGTATAATGTCACTACTATTAACTACAGAATATACTGGTAATGTCACTATTACTACAGTATGAATATACTGTATAATGTAACTACTATTAACTACAGTACTATAAATATACTGTATAATGTCACTACTATTAACTACAGTACTATGAATATACTATATAATGTCACTACTTATTAACTACATTTTATAAATATACTGTATAATGTCACTACTATTAACTACAGTACTATGAATGTACTGTATAATGTAACTACTATTAACTACAGGGTAACTACAGTACTATAAATATACTGTATAATTCACTACAGTACTATAAATATACTGTATAATGTCACTACTATTAACTACAGTACTATGCAAATACTGTATAATGTCACTACTATTAACTACAGTACTGTAAATATACTGTATAATGTAACTACTATTAACTACAGTACTATGAATATACTGTATAATGTCACTACTATTAACTACAGTACTATGAATGTACTGTATAATGTAACTACTATTAACTACAGGGTAACTACAGTACTATGAATATACTGTATAAGTGTCACTACTACTCACTATTTATTAACTACAGTACTATGAATATACTGTATAATGTCACTACTATTAACTACAGTACTATGAATATACTGTATAATGTAACTACTATTAACTACAGTACTATAAATATACAATGTCACTACTATTAACTACAGTACTATGAATATACTGTATAATGTCACTACTATTAACTACAGTACTATAAATATACTGTATAATGTAATGTCACTACTATTAACTACAGGTATAATGTCACTACTTATTAACTACAGTACTATGAATATACTGTATAATGTCACTACTATTAACTACAGTACTATGAATATACTGTATAATGTCACTACTATTAACTACAGTACAATGTCACTACTATTAACTACAGTACTATGAATATACTGTATAATGTAACTACTATTAACTACAGTACTATAAATATACTGTATAATGTCGTAACTACTATTAACTACAGTACTATGTACTGTATAATGTCACTACTATTAATGTAACTCACAAGGAATATACTTTATAATGTAAACTAACAGTACTATAAATATACTGTATAATGTCACTACTATTAACTACAGGGTAACTACAGTACTATAAATATACTGTATAATGTCACTACTATTAACTACAGTACTATAAATATACTGTATAATGTCACTACTATTAACTACAGTACTATGCAAATACTGTATAATGTCACTACTATTAACTACAGTACTGTAAATATACTGTATAATGTAACTACTATTAACTACAGTACTATGAATATACTGTATAATGTCACTACTATTAACTACAGTACTATGAATGTACTGTATAATGTAACTACTATTAACTACAGGGTAACTACAGTACTATGAATATACTGTATAGTGTCACTACTACTAACTACAGTACTATAAATATACTGTATAATGTCACTACTATTAACTACAGTACTATGAATATACTGTATAATGTAACTACTATTAACTACAGTACAATGTCACTACTATTAACTACTGTATAAATGTCACTACTATTAACTACAGTACTATAATGTACTGTATAATGTAACTACTATTAACTACAGTACTATGTATAATGTCACTACTATTAACTGTATAATGTAACTACTATTACTACTACTATGAATGCATTGGTAACTACAGTACTATGAATATACTGTATAATGTAACTACTATTAACTACAGTACTATGAATGTACTGTATAATGTCACTACTATTAACTACAGGGTAACTACAGTACTATGAATATACTGTATAATGTAACTACTATTAACTGCAGTACTATAAATATACTGTATAATGTCACTACTATTAACTACAGTACTATGAATATACTGTATAATGTCACTACTATTAACTACTGGCAGTACTATAAATATACTGTATAATGTCACTACTATTAACTACAGGGTAACTACAGTACTATAAATATACTGTATAATGTCACTACTATTAACTACAGTACTATAAATATACTGTATAATGTCACTACTATTAACTACAGTACTATGTCAAATACTGTATAATGTACACTACTATTAACTACAGTACTGTAAATATACTGTATAATGTAACTACTATTAACTACAGTACTATGAATATACTGTATAATGTCACTACTATTAACTACAGTACTATGAATGTACTGTATAATGTATAACTACTATTAACTACAGTACTATAAATATACTGTATAATGTAACTACTATTAACTACAGTACTACTATGAATATACTGTATAATGTCACTACTATTAACTACAGTACTATAAATATACTGTATAATGTCACTACTATTAACTACAGTACTATGAATATACTGTATAATGTATAATGTCACTACTATTAACTACAGGGTAACTAATGAATACCATAAATATATGAATATACTGTATAATACAGTACTATAAATATACTGTACTATTAACTACAGTACTATGAATATACTGTATAATGTCACTACTATTAACTACAGTACTATGAATATACTGTATAATGTCACTACTATTAACTACAGTACTATGAATGTACTGTATAATGTCACTACTATTAACTACAGTACAGTACTAAATATACTGTATAATGTAACTACTATTAACTACAGTACTATAAATATACTACAGTACAATGTCACTACTATTAACTACAGTACTATGAATATACTGTATAACGTCACTATTATTAACTACAGTACTATAAATATACTGTATAATGTCGTAACTACTATTAACTACAGGGTAACTACAGTAACTATAAATATACTGTATAATGTCACTACTATTAACTACAGTACTATAAATATACTGTATAATGTCACTACAGTATTAACTACAGTACTATACAGCAAATACTGTATAATGTCACTACTATTAACTACAGTACTCATAAATATACTGTATAAATATACTGTATGCAAATATGTAATGTCACTACTATTAACTGGCATATACTGTATAATGAATATACTGTATAATGTCACTACTATTAACTACAGTACTATGAATGTACTGTATAATGTAACTACTATTAACTACAGTACTATAAATATACTGTATAATGTAACTACTATTAACTACAGGGTAACTACAGTACTATGAATATACTGTATAGTGTCACTACTACTATTAACTACAGTACTATGAATATACTGTATAATGTAACTACTATTAACTACAGTACTATGAATATACTGTATAATGTAACTACTATTAAACTACAGGCATAATGTCACTACTATTAACTACAGTACTATGAATATACTGTATAATGTCACTACTATTAACTACAGTACTATGAATATACTGGTATAATGTATAATACAGTACACTGTATAATGTACTAACTATTAACTACAGTACTATGAATATACTGTATATAATGTCACTACTATTAACTACAGTACTATAAATATACTGTATAATGTAACTACTATTAACTACAGGGTAACTACAGTACTATAAATATACTGTATAATGTCACTACTATTAACTACAGTACTATAAATATACTGTATAATGTCACTACTATTAACTACAGTACTGTATATGAATATACTGTATAATGTAACTACTATTAACTACATTGTTAAATATACTGTATAATGTACTATAAATATACTGTATAATGTCACTACTATTAACTACAGTACTATGAATATACTGTATAATGTCACTATTATTAACTACAGTACTATGAATATACTGTATAATGTCACTACTATTAACTACAGGGTAACTACAGTACTATAAATATACTGTATAATGTAACTACTATTAACTACAGTACTATGAATATACTGTATAATGTCACTACTATTAACTACAGTACTATGCAAATGCATACAGTACATCTAAGGGACAGTACTTGTAAATACCACTATAAATATACTGTATAATTAACTACTATTGTATAATGACCATTAACTAAATCCCGTATAATGTCACTACTATTAACTACAGTACTATGACTGTATTTCCAGTACTATGAATATACTGTATAATGTCACTACTATTTCAAACCAGTACTCACCTTTTCTAATGTTTGACTACTACCACTAAGATATTTGTATCCGTGACGACCAGGAATGCACTACGGGCTATGCGGCCAGGTAACCCAGTGTCAACTACCTTCATGTAACTACAGATCTTCTGTATTGCCCCTGTGGCTACAGCACATCTCTCCTCAACTTGACATATCTGGCAACCCAGAGGTCCTATAAATCACTATGCAGCACATCTCACCTCAACTGGACATATCTGGCAACCCAGAGGTCCTGTAAATCACTATAGATACTCTGCTATATTTGTCTCAGTATTTTGGGAGTTTATAGAAAGTTGGAAGAGGAACGAGAGGCAGAATCTGAAGGCAAGCAGGGAAGAACCCAGACGTGTTTCATCAGAGGAACGTATTTCATCAGGTAAGGAGGAAAATGACTGTGAATCTTAAGAGTGCCAAATGCCAAACTATCGTGTCATAGCAGAACCACACTGAGTAATGCTGGAATGAATCCAGGAACCTTTGTTAGCCAATAGGGTAAACAGAGATGGTAAATGAATAGAGATAATAAATCATGTGAATCAGATTATCAACTGACCCCAGCAGTCTGTTTCTACTGTATGAGCAGTATGATGACAACAGCTCTCATACAGTCACTGAGGACAACAAGGAAGATCATAAAACCTCGGAAATAACCGGCAGCAGTTAAGGAGCAGCCATTTCCACAGCCCTGATGATGTGCAGAGAGACAGAGAATCAAGGCTACAGGTAGCAGCCATTTCACAGCCTTGATGATGTGCAGAGAGACAGAGACCAGGAATCAAGGCTACAGGTAGCAGCCATTTCACACCTTGATGATGTGCAGAGAGACAGAGAGAATCAAGGCTACAGGTAGCAGCCATTTCAAGCCCTGATGATCTGCAGAGAGACAGGAGAATCAAGGCTACAGGTAGCAGCCATTTCACAGCCCTGATGATGTGCAGAGAGACAGAGAGAATCAAGGCTACAGGTAGCAGCCATTTCACAGCCTTTGATGATGTGCAGAGAGACAGAGAGAATCAAGGCTACAGGTAGCAGCCATTTCACAGCCTTGATGATGTGCAGAGAGACAGAGAGAATCAAGGCTACAGGTAGCAGCCATTTCACAGCCTTGATGATGTGCAGAGAGACAGAGAGAATCAAGGCTACAGATAGCAGCCATTTCACAGCCTTGATGATGTGCAGAGAGACAGAGTTAATCAAGGCTACAGGTAGTGTTTCATTTCACAGCCTTGATGATGTGCAGAGAGACAGAGAGAATCAAGGCTACAGGTAGCAGCCATTTCACAGCCTTGATGATGTGCAGAGAGACAGAGAGAATCAAGGCTACAGGTAGCAGCCATTTCACAGCCCTGATGATGTGCAGAGAGACAGAGAGAATCAAGGCTACAGGTAGCAGCCATTTCACAGCCCTGATGATGTGCAGAGAGACAGAGAGAATCAAGGCTACAGGTAGCAGCCATTTCACAGCCCTGATGATGTGCAGAGAGACAGAGAGAATCAAGGCTACAGGTAGCAGCCATTTCACAGCCCTGATGATGTGCAGAGAGACAGAGAGAATCAAGGCTACAGGTAGCAGCCATTTCACAGCCCTGATGATGTGCAGTGAGACAGAGAGAATCAAGGCTACAGGTAGCAGCCATTTCACAGCCCTGATGATGTGCAGTGAGACAGAGAGAATCAAGGCTACAGGTAGCAGCCATTTCACAGCCCTGATGATGTGCAGTGAGACAGAGAGAATCAAGGCTACAGGTAGCAGCCATTTCACAGCCCTGATGATGTGCAGTGAGACAGAGAGAATCAAGGCTACAGGTAGCAGCCATTTCACAGCCCTGATGATGTGCAGAGAGACAGAGAGACAGAGAGAATCAAGGCTACAGGTAGCAGCCATTTCACAGCCCTGATGATGTGCAGAGAGACAGAGACAGAGAGAATCAAGGCTACAGGTAGCAGCCATTTCACAGCCAACTAACTCTGTCCATGACGTTTAATAGGGATTCTGCAACACTTCAATGTCCTCGGGGTCGATTTTCTTTATACTTTAAGTCCACACTGCGATCATCCCAGGTGTTTTTAAACACCTCTCTGTCAAGTATTTTAGATACTTTACAGATTTATTTTATACCTCAAGTTCACTGTTTTGCCCTTGTGATCTACTATGTTTTTCTATGAGAAAAAACAAACAATAATTACACATTATATAATTGTCACGGTTTTCACATGGTGAAGGAGAGTCGGACCAAACTGCAGCGTGTATATTGCGATCCATGTTTAATCAAACAAACGTAAACACGAATAAACACAACAAAACAATAAACAAAACAAAAACAGCCTATACTTGTGTCAACTAAAACAGCACAAGGACATCAAGACACTCAGGACAATCACCCACAATACAACCAAAGAATATGGCTGCCTAAATATGGTTCCCAATCAGAGACAACGATAAACACCTGCCTCTGATTGAGAACCACTTCAGACAGCCATAGACTCTCCTAGAACACCCCACTAAGCTACAATCCCACTACATACACACCACATACAAAAACCCATGTCACACCCTGGCCTGACCAAATACATGAAGAAAAACACAAAATACTACGACCAGGGCGTGACAATAATGTTATCTACTAGAGAAAGAGTCAATTAAATAAAATCTATATGAATATTTATTGTGAGTATGCCCTTTATATTGTTTATTTTTTACACAAAATATACCTGTCCTTTGGCAGTGGTGTCATTACCACCACTGAGGGCAACTTCCTCATCAATAAAGTTTTTCAAAAGAGAATGTTCACTTAGTTACCATGGAAACGTATTGTGTGTGGCACACTGCAGATTCTACTGGAGGACTTCTCCAAAAAGATCGACAGAGAAGTTTGGGAAACACGTGTGCAACATCCTCCCAAACTGAGAGAATTAAAGATCCTCGATCATATCGACTTTGCAGAGAAACTACCTGTGTAAATACACCGGTGAAATCCAGATAGTTGTGATTCTCACAAGCAGGTGACCCTCCACACCTGTGTTGGATATTACACACTTTGCTCCCTGAGCTCTTCTATGCAGCATGACACCCCCCTCTGCTATCTGGGCCCCATCTCTCAGAAACACTGGCCGACTTCCTGGAGCTCCGCCCATCGGCAGCTTTTTGGAATCTTCCTTCGTCTTATATCGATTCATTGTGTTATAATGGTTGTTGTTTAAAATGTTTGCAAGAAAATATTATTTACGTAAGTTTTTTTTTTTACATATCCACCCCCACCTTGTCATATCCACCCCCACCTTGTCATATCCACCCCCACCTTGTCCTTTCCACCACACCCATATTTTCACCCATATTTTTCCTTTAGGTAGGTCCTTACCCCCACCTTGTCCTTTAGGTAGGTCCTTACCCCCACCTTGTCCTTTAGGTAGGTCCTTACCCCCACCTTGTCCTATAGGTAGGTCCTTACCCCCACCTTGTCCTTTAGGTAGGTCCTTACCCCCACCTTGTCCTTTAGGTAGGTCCTTACCCCACCTTGTCCTTTAGGTAGGTCCTTACCCCACCTTGTCCTTTAGTTAGTTCCTTACCTCCTCCCTGTAGGTCCTTACCCCCACCTTGTCCTTTAGTTAGTTCCTTACCTCCTCCCTGTAGGTCCTTACCCCCACCTTGTCCTTTAGGTAGGTCCTTACCCCCACCTTGTCCTTTAGTTAGTTCCTTACCTCCTCCCTGTAGGTCCTTACCCCCACCTTGTCCTTTAGTTAGTTCCTTACCTCCTCCCTGTAGGTCCCACCCCCACCTTGTCCTTTAGGTAGGTCCTTACCTCCTCCCTGTAGGTCCTTACCCTGTAGGTCCCACACCCACCTTGTCCTTTAGGTAGGTCCTTACCCTGTAGGTCCCACACCCACCTTGTCCTTTAGGTAGGTCCTTACCCCCACCTTGTCCTTTAGTTAGTTCCTTACCTCCTCCCTGTAGGTCCTTACCCTGTAGGTCCCACACCCACCTTGTCCTTTAGGTAGGTCCTTACCCCCACCTTGTCCTTTAGTTAGTTCCTTACCTCCTCCCTGTAGGTCCTTACCCTGTAGGTCCCACACCCACCTTGTCCTTTAGGTAGGTCCTTACCCCCACCTTGTCCTTTAGTTAGTTCCTTACCTCCTCCCTGTAGGTCCTTACCCCCACCTTGTCCTTTAGTTAGTTCCTTACCTCCTCCCTGTAGGTCCTTACCCTGTAGGTCCCACACCCACCTTGTCCTTTAGGTAGGTCCTTACCCCCACCTTGTCCTTTAGTTAGTTCCTTACCTCCTCCCTGTAGGTCCCACACCCATATTTTCACGGTAGATGAGTATATGATGTATAATTTATAATTTATATTGATTGATGTGTTTCTGACGGGAAATCATATGGTTGTTGTCGTCATCTCACTAAACGGTTGGGGAGAAATATCTTATTTTTCATGATAAATGTTTTCAGCTCTTCACCAAGGCAAGTTTAAACATTCAGGCGTCGTGTTGATTTATTAATTGCAGGAAAACTTTAAAAAACACTTTAAATAATATTCAATACAAGTTAACGTACAAATGTATAAGAAATGTGGTATAAATTAATTTTATGATATTTAATTTTCCCCCCCCCAAAAAAGATGTTTAATGACATTTTGTCTATTGTTGTCTGAGAAAAATGACAAAAATATTTAAATTCCTGAATAGTACGATCACAGACATGATCAGATATAGTTTCTAAACAAATCAAAGACAAGTATAATACTGCTCAAATGGTTTTTCAATAAGTTTTAATTTCTGAAAGCTTGCAGTGTGAAAAGTGCCCGAAGTTACAGAATCAACCTCAAACTCTACATAGCATTTCACTAGACTCACATTAACATCTGCTAACCATGTGTATGTGACCAATAAAATGTCATTTGATTTATAAGAGACGAAGTCACAGAAATGTCACAGAGCGACACAGCCTGGGTTCTCATATATTATATTGTCCATTGTCCCAAATATCGCTACCCTGGCGTTATTCTGACCATATTGTCCATATAGCTTATTCTCTACATATTAGTTGCACTACTTTAGACCAGGGCCCATAGGGCATGGCACCCTATTCCCTATATAGTGCACTACTTTAGACCAGAGCCCTATGGCACCTATTCCCTATATAGTGCACTACTTTAGACCAGAGCCCTATGGCACCCTATTCTCTATATAGTGCACTACTTTAGACCAGAGCCCACCCTATTCTCTATATAGTGCACTACTTTAGACCAGAGCCCTATGGCACCCTATTCTCTATATAGTGCACTACTTTAGACCACAGCCCTATGGCACCCTATTCTCTATATAGTGCACTACTTTTGACCAGGGCCCATAGGGACACATGTTGGTTATGATGACAGGAAGCTACAGTTAGTGAATGGATATGCTAATCATTCACAGGTTTATGCTTCAATGATTCAGCCACTAAGACTCAATACCTGAGCTCACTAGTCAAAGACTCAATACCGGAGCTCACTAGTCAATGATTCAGTCACTAAGACTCAATACCGGAGCTCACTAGTCAATGATTCAGTCACTAAGACTCAATACTGGAGCTCACTAGTCAATGATTCAGTCACTAAGACTCAATACTGGTTCTCACTAGTCAAAGACTCAATACTGGAGCTCACTAGTCAATGATTCAGTCACTAAGACTCAATACTGGTTCTCACTAGTCAAAGACTCAATACTGGAGCTCACTAGTCAATGATTCAGCCACTAAGACTCAATACCGGAGCTCACTAGTCAATGATTCAGTCACTAAGACTCAGTACAGGAGCTCACTAGTCAAAGACTCAATACCGGAGCTCACTAGTCAATGATTCAGTCACTAAGACTCAATACAGGAGCTCACTAGTCAATGATTCAGCCACTAAGACTCAATACTGGAGCTCACTAGTCAATGATTCAGTCACTAAGACTCAATACCGGAGCTTACTAGTCAAAGACTCAATACCGGAGCTCACTAGTCAATGATTCAGCCACTAAGACTCAATACTGGAGCTCACTAGTCAAAGACTCAATACTGGAGCTCACTAGTCAAAGACTCAATACTGATCTCACTAGTCAATGATTCAGCCACTAAGACTCAATACTGGAGCTCACTAGTCAAAGACTCAATACTGGAGCTCACTAGTCAATGATTCAGTCACTAAGACTCAATACTGGAGCTCACTAGTCAAAGACTCAATACTGGAGCTCACTAGTCAAAGACTCAATACTGGAGCTCACTAGTCAATGATTCAGCCACTAAGACTCAATACTGGAGCTCACTAGTCAAAGACTCAATACTGGAGCTCACTAGTCAATGATTCAGTCACTAAGACTCAATACTGGTTCTCACTAGTCAAAGACTCAATACTGGAGCTCACTAGTCAATGATTCAGCCACTAAGACTCAATACTGGAGCTCACTAGTCAATGATTCAGCCACTAAGACTCAGTACAGGAGCTCACTAGTCAAAGACTCAATACCGGAGCTCACTAGTCAATGATTCAGTCACTAAGACTCAATACAGGAGCTCACTAGTCAATGATTCAGCCACTAAGACTGAATACTGGAGCTCACTAGTCAATGATTCAGTCACTAAGACTCAAAGAATACTGGAGCTCACTAGTCAATGATTCAGTCACTAAGACTCAATACGGAGCTCACTAGTCAAAGACTAAATGACTAGTCAATGATTCAGTCACTAAGACTCAATACTGGAGCTCACTAGTCAATGATTCAGCCACTAAGACTCAATACAGGAGCTCACTAGTCAATGATTCAGCCACTAAGACTGAATACTGGAGCTCACTAGTCAATGATTCAGTCACTAAGACTCAATACCGGAGCTCACTAGTCAAAGACTCAATACCGGAGCTCACTAGTCAAAGACTCAATACTGGAGCTCACTAGTCAATGATTCAGCCACTAAGACTCAATACCGGAGCTCACTAGTCAATGATTCAGTCACAAAGACTCAATACCGGAGCTCACTAGTCAATGATTCAGTCACTAAGACTCAATACCGGAGCTCACTAGTCATTGATTCAGTCACTAAGACTCAATACCAGAGCTCACTAGTCAATGATCCAGTCACTAAGACTCAATACCGGAGCTCACTAGTCAATGACTCAGCCACTAAGACTCAATACCGGAGCTCACTAGTCATTGATTCAGTCACTAAGACTCAATACCAGAGCTAACTAGTCAATGATCCAGTCACTAAGACTCAATACGGAGCTCACTAGTCAATGATTCAGCCACTATGACTCAATACCGGAGCTCACTAGTCAATGATTCAGCTAATAAGACTCAATACCGGAGCTCACTAGTCAATGACTCAGCCACTAAGACTCAATAACGGAGCTCACTAGCCAATGATTCAGCCACTTAGACTCAATACCGGAGCTCACTAGTCAATGACTCAGCCACTAAGACTCAATAACGGAGCTCACTAGCCAATGATTAGGCCACTAAGACTCAATACCGGAGCTCACTAGTCAAAGACTCAATACCGGAGCTCACTAGTCAAAGACTCAATACCGGAGCTCACTAGTCAATGACTCAGCCACTAAGACTCAATAACGGAGCTCACTAGCCAATGATTCAGCCACTAAGACTCAATACCGGAGCTCACTAGTCAAAGACTCAATACCGGAGCTCACTAGTCAATGACTCAGCCACTAAGACTCAATACCGGAGTTCACTAGTCAATGTTTCAGCCACTAAGACTCAATACCGGAGCTCACTAGTCAATGATTCAGTCACTAAGACTCAATACCGGGGCTCACTAGTCAATGGACAAAATATGTAGTCTATGCAGCACGGTGGACGGAATGTCTAGATGAGGTAAAAAAACTCTCAGAAGTTTATCTGACTAATAAACACTGACTGTGGTATAATATGATGCTAAGACAGCGGTCGGTCCAACATTCTATATGATACTGTTACCAAGACTAGAGTATCAGAATATACACTGCTCCAAAAAATAAAGGGAACACTAAAATAACACATCCTAGATCTAAATGAATGAAATATTCTTATGAAATATTTTTTTTCTTTACATACTTGAATGTGCTGACAACGAAATCACACAAAAATTATCAATGGAAATCAAATTTATCAACCCATGGAGGTCTGGATTTGGAGTCACACTCAAAATTAAAGTGGAAAACCACACTACAGGCTGATCCAACTTTGATGTAATGTCCTTAAAACAAGTCAAAATGAGGCTCAGTAGTGTGTGTAGCCTCCACGTGCCTGTATGACCTCCCTACAACGCCTGGGCATGCTCCTGATGAGATGGCGGATGGTCTCCTGAGGGATCTCCTCCCAGACCTGGACTAAAGCATCCGCCAACTCCTGGACAGTCTGTGGTGCAATGTGGCGTTGGTGGATGGAGCGAGACATGATGTCCCAGATGTGCTCAATTGGATTCAGGTCTGGGGAACGGGCGGGCCAGTCCATAGCATCAATGCCTTCCTCTTGCAGGAACTGCTGACACACTCCAGCCACATGAGGTCGAGCATTGTCCTGCATTAGTAGGAACCCAGGGCCAACCGCACCAGCATATGGTCTCATAAGGGGTCTGAGGATCTCATCTCGGTACCTAATGGCAGTCAGGCTACCTCTGGTGAGCACATGGAAGGCTGTGCGGCCCCCCAAATAAATGCCACCCCACACCATGACTGACCCACCGCCAAACCGGTCATGCTGGAGGATGTTGCATGCAGCAGAACGTTCTCCACGGCATCTCCAGACTCTGTCACGTCTGTCACATGTGCTCAGCTTGAACCTGCTTTCATCTGTGAAGAGCACAGGGCGCCAGTGACGAATTTGCCAATCTTGGTGTTCTCTGGCAAATGCCAAACGTCCCTGCACGGTGTTGGGCTGTAAGCACAAACTGCAACGTGTGGACATCGGGCCCTCATACCACCCTCATGGAGTCTGTTTCTGACCGTTTGAGCTGACACATGCACATTTGTGGCCTGCTGGAGGTCATTTTGCAGGGCTCTGGCAGTGCTCCTCCTGCTCCTCCTTGCACAAAGGCGGAGGTAGCGGTCCTGCTGCTGGGTTGTTGCCTTCCTACGGCCTCCTCCACGTCTCCTGATGTACTGGCCTGTCTCCTGGTAGCGCCTCCATGCTCTGGACACTACGCTGACAGACACAGCAAACCTTCTTGCCACAGCTCGCATTGATGTACCATCCTGGATGAGCTGCACTACAACCTGAGCCACTTGTGTGGGTTGTAGACTAGAGTGAAAGCACCGCCAGCATTCAAAAGTGACCAAAACATCAGCCAGGAAGCATAGGAACTGAGAAGTGGTCTGTGGTCACCACCTGCAGAACCACTCCTTTATTGGGGTGTCTTGCTAATTGCCTATAATTTCCACCTGTTGTCTATTCCATTGGCACAACAGCATGTGAAATGTATTGTCAATCAGTGTTGCTTCCTAAGTGGACAGTTTGATTTCACAGAAGTGTGATCGACTTGGAGTTACATTGTGTTGTTTAAGTGTTCCCTTTATTTTTGAGCAGTGTATTATTGGACAATGTTGTATGAGATCAATCAAACTGAACCACATCTTCATTTCCTACAGGAAGAGGGCATGGACCTACAGGAAGAGGGCATGGACCTACAGGAAGTGGGTAAGGACCTACAGGAGAGGGTAATGACCTACAGGGAGAGGGTAAGGACATACAGGGAGAGGGTAAGGACCTACAGGACCTACAGGAAGAGGGTAAGGACATACAGGAAGAGGGCATGGACCTACAGGAAGAGGGCATGGAACTACAGGGAGAGGGTAAGGACCTACAGGGAGAGGGTAAGGACCTACAGGGAGAGGGTAATGACCTACAGGGAGAGGGTAAGGACATACAGGGAGAGGGTAAGGACCTACAGGGAGAGGGTAAGGACCTACAGGGAGAGGGTAAGGACCTACAAAGGAGAGGGTAAGGACCTACAGGGAGAGGGTAAGGACATACAGGGAGAGGGTAAGGACCTACAGGGAGAGGGTAAGGACATACAGGGAGAGGGTAAGGACATACAGGAAGAGGGTAAGGACATACAGGAAGAGGGTAAGGACATACAGGAAGAGGGTAAGGACCCACAGGGAGAGGGTAAGGACATACAGGGAGAGGGTAAGGACCAACAGGGAGAGGGTAAGGGCCTACAGGAAGAGGGTAAGGACCTACAGGAAGAGGGTAAGGACCTACAGGGAGAGGGTAAGGACCTACAGGAAGAGGGTAATGGCCTACAGGGAGAGGGTAGGGACCTACAGGGAGAGGGTAAGGACCTACAGGAAGAGGGTAAGGGCCTACAGGAAGAGGGTAAGGGCCTACAGGAAGAGGGTAAGGACATACAGGGAGAGGGTAAGGACCTACAGGGAGAGGGTAAGGACCTACAGGGAGAGGGTAAGGACCTACTGGAAGAGGGTAAGGACCTACAGGGAGAGGGTAAGGACCTACAGGGAGAGGGTAAGGACCTACAGGGAGAGGGTAAGGACCTACAGGGAGAGGGTAAGGACCTACTGGAGAGGGTAAGGATCTACTGGAAGAGGGTAAGGACCTACAGGAAGAGGGTAAGGGCCTACAGGAAGTGGGTAAGGGCCTACAGGGAGAGGGTAAGGACCTACAGGGAGAGGGTAAGGACCTACAGGAAGAGGGTAAGGACCTACAGGAAGAGGGTAAGGGCCTACAGGGAGAGGGCAAGGACCTACAGGGAGAGGGTAAGGACCTACAGGAAGAGGGTAAGGACCTACAGGGAGAGGGTAAGGACCTACAGGGAGAGGGTAAGGGCCTACAGGGAGAGGGTAAGGACCTACAGGGAGAGGGTAAGGACCTACAGGAAGAGGGTAAGGACCTACAGGAGAGGGTAAGGACCTACAGGGAGAGGGTAATGACCTACAGGGAGAGGGTAAGGACCTACAGGGAGAGAGTAAGGACCTACAGGGAGAGGGTAATGACCAACAGGGAGAGGGTAAGGACCTACAGGGAGATGGTAAGGACCTACAGGGAGAGGGTAAGGACCTACAGGGAAAGGGTAAGGACCTACAGGGAGAGGGTAAGGACCTACAGGGAGAGGGTAAGGACCTACAGGGAGAGATTAAGGACCTACAGGGAGAGAGTAAGGACCTACAGGGAGAGGGTAAGGACCTACAGGGAGAGGGTAAGGACCTACAGGGAGAGGGTAAGGACCTACAGGGAGAGGGTAAGGACCTACAGGGAGAGGGTAAGGACATGGACCTACATGGAGAGGGGAATGACCTACAGGGAGAGGGTAAGGACCTACAGGGAGAGGGTAAGGACCTACAGGGAGAGGGTAAGGACCTACAGGGAGAGGGTAAGGACCTACAGGAAGAGGGTAAGGACCTACAGGGAGAGGGTAAGGACCTACAGGGAGAGGGTAAGGACCTACAGGGAGAGAGTAAGGACCTACAGGGAGAGGGTAAGGACCTACAGGGAGAGGGTAAGGACCTACAGGGAGAGGGTAAGGACCTACAGGGAGAGGGTAAGGACATGGACCTACATGGAGAGGGGAAGGACCTACAGGGAGAGGGTAAGGACCTACAGGGAGAGGGTAAGGACCTACAGGGAGAGGGTAAGGACCTACAGGGAGAGGGTAAGGACCTACAGGAAGAGGGTAAGGACCTACAGGGAGAGGGTAAGGACCTACAGGGAGAGGGTAAGGACCTACAGGGAGAGGGTAAGGACCTACAGGGAGAGGGTAAGGACCTACAGGGAGAGGGTAATGACCTACAGGGAGAGGGTAAGGACCTACAGGAAGAGGGTAAGGACCTACAGGGAGAGGGTAAGGACCTACAGGGAGAGGGTAAGGACCTACAGGGAGAGGGTAAGGACCTACAGGGAGAGGGTATGGACATGGGTCTACATGTTGAGTTTGTATTGCCATTTCAGATCAACATTTCATCTGTGTTCCAAAGTCATTCAGTAGGTTGTAGAATGTTTTTTTGGGGTTGAGGACAAATGATTAAAGAACAGCCCAACCAACAAATATAGAGAAACATCACAACTTTTCTACATCTAACACTGCTCATAACTGTGGTTCAGAGTTCCAGCCCCTACCCTCTCCCCCTCGCTCCTCTCTGCCCTCACCCTCTCTGCCCTCTCCCCTCGCTCCTCTCTACCCTCTCCCCCTCGCTCCTCTCTGCCCTCACCCTCTCTGCCCTCTCCCCCTCGCTCCTCTCTGCGCTCCGGCCGCTCTCCAACCCGCTCCAGAGACAGAGGCCGAGGCCGGGTGACCTTCGCTCAGGACTTTTCCAGTAACAACACCTCTGATGTGTCAACACCTGACCCTCAGAACCTCCAGCCCAACCTCCAGCCTAACCTCCAGCCTAACCTCCAGCCCAACCTCCAGCTCAACCTCCAGCCTAACCTTCAGCCCAACCTCCAGCCCAACCTTCAGCCCAACCTCCAGCCTAACCTTCAGCCCAACCTTCAGCCCAACCTCCAGCTCAACCTCCAGCCCAACCTCCAGCCCAACCTCCAGCCCAACCTCCAGCCCAACCTCCAGCCCAACCTCCAGCCCAACCTTCAGCCCAACCTCCAGCCCAACCTCCAGCCTAACCTCCAGCTCAACCTCCAGCCCAACCTTCAGCCCAACCTCCATCCCAACCTCCAGCCCAACCTCCAGCTCAACCTCCAGCCCAACCTTCAGCCCAACCTCCAGCCCAATCTCCAGCCTAACCTCCAGCCCAACCTTCAGCCCAACCTCCAGCCTAACCTCCAGCCCAACCAGTCCCTGGCTCCACCACCTCCCAGAGATACAGACTTGGAGTAGTACCAATAGTAGTAGTAGCAGTAGCATTGTGGTAGTAGTGGTAGTAGTGTAGTAGTAGTAGTAGTACTATTAGTAATAGTAGTAGTGGTAGTAGTAGTAGTAGTACTATTAGCAATAGTAGTAGTGGTAGTAGTACCAATAATAGTAGTAGTAGTAGTAGTAGTAGTACCAATAGTAGTAGTAGTACCAATACTAGTAGTAGCAGTAGCATTGTGGTAGTAGTGGTAGTAGTAGTAGTAGTAGTAGTAGTAGTAGTAGTAGTAGTAGTACTATTAGTAATAGTAGTAGTGGTAGTAGTAGTAGTAGTACTATTAGTAATAGTAGTAGTGGTAGTAGTATTAGTAGTAGTAGTAGTAGTGGTAGTAGTAGTAGTAGTAGTAGTAGTAGTGGTAGTAGTAGTCTTAGTAGTAGTAGTAGTGGTAGTAGTAGTAGTAGTAGTAGTAGTAGTAGTAGTACTATTAGTAATAGTAGTAGTAGTAGTAGTAGTAGTAGTAGTAGTAGTAGTAGTAGTAGTAGTAGTAGTAGTAGTAGTAGTAGTGGTAGTAGTAGTCTTAGTAGTAGTAGTAGTGGTAGTAGTAGTAGTGTAGTAGTAGTAGTAGTAGTACCAGTAGAAGTAGTCGTAGTAGAAGTAGTAACAGCAGTAGTAGTAGTAGTAGTATAGTAGTAGTAGTGGTGGTGGTTGTACCAATAGTAGTAGTAGTAGTAGTAGTAGTAGTAGTATATCAGCAATAGTAGTAGTAACAGCAGTAGTAGTATAGTAGTAGTAGTAGTAGTAGTATAGTAGTAGTAGTATAGTAGTAGTAGTAGTAGTAGTAGTAGTGGTAGTAGTAGTAGTCTTAGTAGTAGTATAGTAGTAGTAGTAGCAGTAGCATTGTGGTAGTAGTAGTGGTAGTGTAGTAGTAGTAGTAGTAGTAGTAGTAGTACCAATAATAGTAGTAGTAGTAGTAGTAGTACCAATAATAGTAGTAGTAGTAGTAGTAGTAGTAGTAGTACCAATAGTAGTAGTAGTACCAATAGTAGTAGTAGCAGTAGCATTGTGGTAGTAGTGGTAGTAGTGTAGTAGTAGTAGTAGTAGTAGTAGTAGTAGTAGTAGTAGTAGTAGTACTATTAGTAATAGTAGTAGTGGTAGTAGTAGTAGTAGTACTATTAGTAATAGTAGTAGTGGTAGTAGTACCAATAATAGTAGTAGTAGTAGTAGTAGTAGTAGTAGTAGTACCAATAGTAGTAGTAGTACCAATACTAGTAGTAGCAGTAGCATTGTGGTAGTAGTGGTAGTAATATAATAATATAATAATATATGCCATTTAGCAGACGCTTTTATCCAAAGCGACTTACAGTCATGTGTGCATACATTCTACGTATGGGTGGTCCCGGGGATTGAACCCACTACCCTGGTGTTACAAGCGCCATGCTCTACCAACTGAGCTACACAGGACCGTAGTAGTAGTAGTAGTAGTAGTATTAGTAATAGTAGTAGTGGTAGTAGTAGTAGTAGTACTATTAGTAATAGTAGTAGTGGTAGTAGTAGTAGTAGTAGTAGTAGTAGTAGTAGTGGTAGTAGTAGTCTTAGTAGTAGTAGTAGTGGTAGTAGTAGTAGTGTAGTAGTAGTAGTAGTAGTAGTACTATTAGTAATAGTAGTAGTGGTAGTAGTAGTAGTAGTAGTAGTAGTGGTAGTAGTAGTCTTAGTAGTAGTAGTAGTGGTAGTAGTAGTAGTGTAGTAGTAGTAGTAGTACCAGTAGAAGTAGTCGTAGTAGAAGTAGTAACAGCAGTAGTAGTAGTAGTAGTATAGTAGTAGTAGTGGTGGTGGTAGTACCAATAGTAGTAGTAGTAGTAGTAGTAGTAGTACATCAGTAATAGTAGTAGTAACAGCAGTAGTAGTATAGTAGTAGTAGTAGTAGTAGTATAGTAGTAGTAGTATAGTAGTAGTAGTAGTAGTAGTAGTGGTAGTAGTAGTAGTCTTAGTAGTAGTATAGTAGTAGTAGTAGTAGTACCAATAGTAGTAATAGTCTTAGTAGTAGTAGTAGTACCAATAGTAGTAGTAGTAGTCTTAGTAGTAGTAGTAGTAGTAGTAGTAGTAGTGTAGTAGTAGTAGTATAGTACTAATAGTAGTTGTCTTAGTAGTAGCAGTGGTAGTAGTAGTAGTAGTAGTAGTAGTAGTAGTAGTAGTGTTAGTGGTAGTAGTAGTAGTCTTAGTAGTAGTATAGTAGTAGTAGTAGTAGTACCAATAGTAGTAGTAGTCTTAGTAGTAGTATAGTAGTAGTAGTAGTACCAATAGTAGTAGTAGTAGTCTTAGTAGTAGTAGTAGTAGTAGTAGTAGTAGTGTAGTAGTAGTAGTATAGTACTAATAGTAGTTGTCTTAATAGTAGTGGTAGTAGTAGTAGTAGTAGTAGTAGTAGTAGTAGTAGTAGTAGTAGTGTAGTAGTAGTGTAGTAGTAGTAGTAGTAGTAGTAGTAGTAGTAGTAGTAGTAGTAGTGTAGTAGTAGTATTATAGTACTAATAGTAGTTGTCTTAATAGTAGTGGTAGTAGTAGTAGTAGTAGTAGTAGTGTAGTAGTAGTGTAGTAGTAGTAGTAGTATAATACTAATAGTAGTTGTCTTAATAGTAGTAGTAGTAGTAGTAGTAGTAGTAGTAGTAGTAGTAGTAGTAGTGTAGTAGTAGTGTAGTAGTAGTAGTAGTAGTAGTAGTAGTATAATACTAATAGTAGTTGTCTTAATAGTAGTAGTAGTAGTAGTAGTAGTAGTAGTAGTAGTAGTAGTAGTAGTAGTAGTAGTGTAGTAGTAGTAGTAGTATAATACTAATAGTAGTTGTCTTAATAGTAGTAGTAGTAGTAGTAGTAGTAGTAGTGTAGTAGTAGTAGTAGTAGTAGTAGTAGTAGTATAATACTAATAGTAGTTGTCTTAGTAGTAGTGGTAGTAGTGGTAGTCGTTGTCATCGTCATAGTAGTAGTAGTAGTAGTAGTAGTATAGTAGTAGAAGTAGTATAGTAGTATAGTAGTAGCAGTATAGTAGTAGTAGTATAGTAGTAGTAGTAGTCTAGTAGTGGTAGTAGTACTATAGTAGTAGTAGTAGTAGTAGTCTTAGCAGTAGTAGTGTAGTAGTAGTAGTGTAGTGCTAATAGTAGTAGCCTTAGTAGTAGTAGCAGTAGCAGTGGTAGTATAGTAGTAGTAGTAGTAGTAGTAGTGGTAGCAGTGGTAGTATAGTAGTAGTAGTAGTAGTCTTAGTAGTAGTGTAGTATTATTATTTATTAACCTTTATTTAACCAGGCAAGTCAGTTAAGAACAAATTCTTATTTTCAATGACAGCCTAGGAACAGTGGGTTAACTGCCTGTTCAGGGGCAGAACGACAGATTTGTACCTTGTCAGCTCGGGGGTTTGAACTCGCAACCTTCCGGTTACTAGTCCAACGCTCTAACCACTAGGCTACGCTGCCGTAGTGTAGTATTAGTAACAGTAGTAGTAACAGAAGTAGTAGTAGTAGTGGTGGTTGTAGTTACTATCTCGTGATGTCATTTTCCTTGTAAAATCTCATTCCCTAATTGATGCTCATGTTTCATTTTAGCCACTAGAGGGCAGACTTGTACAAGGAAACTAAATACCCACGTTAGAGAACTGTACAGACCAGGGACAATGGTCGTAGTGGCACCCTGTACTGTCTTCATTCCCTATGAGTTCTGGACAAAGGTGTGTAGTGCACTATCTAGGGAACACAGTGACATTTAGAACACCAGTCTGTCTCTCATCTACAGACCAGGCTACTTCTCTAAGAGATGGGTGTGTTGTCTCCTCCCTACTCCAGACCTGTATGTAGCCACTCACCGATCAGACGATTCCACTGTCCTCCGGCGGTTCTCTGAAGGGGCCAGTCGGTGCCAGAGTCCAGCCCCACGGAGTGTCTCTGTGGATAGGCTGCTGGATCACCAGAGCCCCAGGCTTCAGCAGGCCTCCAGGATACAACATGGAGGATCTCCCCAGAGACAGAGCATGGAGCAGGGCTGTCTGGTTGCTCTAACTCCCCCTGGTCAGGTAGACTACACTGGGCAGACTGCCGGGTCCTGTCTCTACTCTCCCTCTGGTCAGGTAGACTACACTGGGCAGACTGCCGGGTCCTGTCTCTACTCTCCCTCTGGTCAGGTAGACTACACTGTGCAGACTGCCGGGTCCTGTCTCTACTGTCCCTCTGGTCCAGTAGACTACACTGGGCAGACTGCCCGGTCCGGTCTCTACTCCGGTCTCTACTCTCCCTCTGGTCCGGTAGACTACACTGGTCAGACTGCCCGGTCCTGTCTCTACTCTCCCTCTGGTCCAGTAGACTACACTGGGCAGACTGCCGGGTCCTGTCTCTACTCTCCCTCTGGTCCGGTAGACTACACTGGGCAGACTGCCCGGTCTGGTCTCTACTCTCTGGTCCGGTAGACTACACTGGGCAGACTGCCCGGTCCGGTCTCTACTCAGGTCTCTACTCTCCCTCTGGTCCGGTAGACTACACTGGGCAGACTGCCCGGTCCGGTCTCTACTCCAGTCTTTACAGCCCACCTCCCCCAGGGTCAGACCTGCAGACAGACACCAGATTCAACTCCATCAACACAACACAGGTCAACACGTACATGTATATTGTAGATTCTAGTTTGATTTAGTTTGATTCTAATTTGATTCTAGTTTGATTCTAGTTTGATTTAGTTTGATTCTAGTTTGATTTAGTTTGATTCTAGTTGGATTCTAGTTGGATTTAGTTTGATTCTAGTTTGATTCTAGTTTGATTCTAGTTTGATTTAGTTTGATTTAGTTTGATTTAGTTTGATTCTAGTTTGATTTAGTTTGATTCTAGTTTGATTCTAGTTTGATTCTAGTTGGATTTAGTTTGATTCTAGTTTGATTCTAGTTTGATTCTAGTTTGATTTAGTTTGATTTAGTTTGATTCTAGTTTGATTCTAGTTTGATTCTAGTTTGATTTAGTTTGATTCTAGTTTGATTTAGTTTGATTCTAGTTTGATTTAGTTTGATTCTAGTTTGATTCTAGTTTTATTTAGTTTGATTCTAGTTTGATTTAGTTTGATTCTAGTTTGATTCTAGTTTTATTTAGTTTGATTCTAGTTTGATTCTAGTTTGATTTAGTTTGATCTGCTTCAGTCCGGAGACAACAGGACTAAGTTAGTCAACACACGCTCCAAACCCCGAACAATTTATAGCGGATAGAAAACACGCGCCAACTTAATCCAGAACGCTCCTGGAAAAAAAACCCCATCTAATCTCGAATGAGCACTTCCTGGTTAAATAAAAGGTTAAATAAATTAAACAACAAAAATGACTGATATTTATTTATTTAAATATTAACACACACATCATAAGTAGCCTACAGTGTGAATACAGAAGTGTCGTCACAGATCAATGTTGTGGGGTCACAGATCAATGTTGTGGGGTCACAGATCAACGTTGTGGGGTCACAGATCAACGTTGTGGGGTCACAGATCAACGTTGTGGGGTCACAGATCAACGTTGTGGGGTCACAGATCAATGTTGTGGGGTCACAGATCAATGTTGTGGTGTCACAGATCAATGTGACCAGTCGACAGCTGTTATTGATGCAGCTGTCTGCATCAATAACACTAGAATAGCAACGACCCAATTATTCCATGATACAGAGTCATTCCATGGCACCTTTGATGTAGCATGAGGTTTTACACACCTTGATGCTAATGGCAGAAAGCTGTGGTCTGTGGCCAGACATGAGGTTTTACACACCTTGATGCTAATGACAGGAGGCTGTGGTCCTTAATGCTAATGACAGGAGGCTGTGATCCTTAATGCTAATGACAGGAGGCTGTGGTCCTTAATGCTAATGACAGGAGGCTGTGGTCCTTAATGCTAATTACAGGAGGCTGTGGTCCTTAATGCTAATGACAGGAGGCTGTGGTCCTTAATGCTAATGACAGGAGGCTGTGGTCCTTAATGCTAATGACAGGAGGCTGTGGTCCTTAATGCTAATGACAGGAGGCTGTGGTCCTTAATGCTAATGACAGGAGGCTGTGGTCCTTAATGCTAATGACAGGAGGCTGTGGTCCTTAATGCTAATGACAGGAGGCTGTGGTCCTTAATGCTGATGACAGGAGGATGTGGTCCTTAATGCTAATGACAGGAGGCTGTGGTCCTTAATGCTAATGACAGGAGGCTGTGGTCCTTAATGCTAATGACAGGAGGCTGTGGTCCTTAATGCTAATGCCAGGAGGCTGTGGTCCTTAATGCTAATGACAGGAGGCTGTGGTCCTTAATGCTAATGACAGGAGGCTGTGGTCCTTAATACTAATGACAGGAGGCTGTGGTCCTTAATGCTAATGACAGGAGGCTGTGGTCCTTAATACTAATGACAGGAGGCTGTGGTCCTTAATACTAATGACAGGAGGCTGTGGTCCTTAATGCTAATGACAGGAGGCTGTGGTCCTTAATGCTAATGACAGGAGGCTGTGGTCCTTAATGCTAATGACAGGATGCTGTGGTCCTTAATGCTAATGACAGGAGGCTGTGGTCCTTAATACTAATGACAGGAGGCTGTGGTCCTTAATGCTAATGACAGGAGGCTGTGGTCCTTAATGCTAATGACAGGAGGCTGTGGTCCTTAATGCTAATGACAGGAGGCTGTGGTCCTTAATGCTAATGACAGGAGGCTGTGGTTCTTAATGCTAATGACAGGAGGCTGTGGTCCTTAATGCTAATGACAGGAGGCTGTGGTCCTTAATGCTAATGACAGGAGGCTGTGGTCCTTAATGCTAATGCCAGGAGGCTGTGGTCCTTAATGCTAATGACAGGATGCTGTGGTCCTTAATGCTAATGACAGGAGGCTGTGGTCCTTAATGCTAATGACAGGAGGCTGTGGTCCTTAATGCTAATGACAGGAGGCTGTGGTCCTTAATGCTAATGACAGGAGGCTATGGTCTGTGGTCCGACATGTAAAGTCTACGTGTGTTTCACAGTATTTATCACATCCCAAGCCAACCCCCTCTGGGGAGTAATCTCCCACAAACGCTATGAAGTCTTACTGCCTTGGGGGGGGGGGACGACGACATTCATTTGAGAAGCTCATTTCATTGAGGGATGTGCGGGGGGGGGGGGGGTAAGACAACACTGGCTTTTGAGATCTCTCTTATCTGTTCAGAACCAAGAAGAGTAATTATCTGTGAAAATATTTGGTGGGTTACTGTGTGATTGGCAGGGACATTGAACTTGGCGGTACTGAGGGTGAGGATCTGTTACTTAAAGGGTTCTGGAAGGAGGGTTGAGTCCAAATTGGCACCCTATTCCCTATATAGTGTGCACTACTTTTCACCAGGGTCCTATGGGGTTAATGCACTATAAATGGAATAGGGTGCCATTTGGGAGGGAGCATCAGTAATGTGAGAGGAGTGGGAACACCATCTCAATGCACTGTCTCTCACAGCACAGTAGAGCACACAGACACTTTGGGGCTAATCTCAATGCACTGCCTCTCACAACACAGCAGAGCACACAGACACTTTGGGGCTAATCTCAATGCACTGCCTCTCACAACACAGTAGAGCACACAGACACTTTGGGGCTAATCTCAATGCACTGCCTCACAACACAGTAGAGCACACAGACACTTTGGGGCTAATCTCAATGCACTGCCTCTCACAACACAGTAGAGCACACAGATACTTTGGGGCTAATCTCAATGCACTGCCTCTCACAACACAGCAGAGCACACAGACACTTTTGGGCCAAGTGCTCGGTCGAGGTCTAAGAGACCAAATATAATGTAGAAAGATCACTTTTAAGTGAGGTGAGATTACAGTGTTAGAAACATTTACCTGATCTTATTGTTCTAGAAACAAGGATATCATGACACCATTTTTTTTGGACAAACTTCTGTTTTCACTCGAATGATAAGGCCTTTCTTTAATCATTGTATTTTCCAGAGCTCCAGACTAGGGCTTAGTGACCACCTCTCTGTGCCCAGGACTCCATCACCTCAGCCTGGGGTGGCAGAGCTCTCCTCCTCCTGAGAGGACTCCTGAACCTGGTGGATCAGCACTGGGCTGGCACACGCTCCCTCCACCTTAACCCCAGCTTCCTGGGTACACAATCAGTCACTACGCTACATCCCAAATAGTACCCTGTTCCATATGTACTGCACTTACTACTGACCACGGAGATGCATTTATGTGTCGTCATCATCACTCACACAAACAGATGTTTTAGACCTGGGTTTTTAACCATTCTAGATATATATATACAGTGGGGAGAAAATTACAGACCTCTACATGCTTTGTAAGTAGGAAAACCTGCAAAACCGGCAGTGTATCAAATACTTGTTCTCTCCACTGTTTATACATTCCTCCTTTGGCCGCCTCTCCTTCCAGTTCTCTGCTGCCAATGACTGGGAACGAACTACAAAAATCTCTGAAACTGGAAACACTCATCTCCCTCACTAGCTTTAAGCACCAGCTGTCAGAGCAGCTCACAGATTACTGCACCTGTACATAGCCCACCTATAATTTAGCCCAAACAACTACCTCTTCCCCTACTGTATTTATTTATTTTGCTCCTTTGCACCCCATTATTTCTATCTCTACTTTGCACATTCTTCCACTGCAAATCTACCATTCCAGTGTTTTACTTGCTATATTGTATTTACTTTGCCACCGTGGCTTTTTTTGCCTTTACCTCCCTTATCTCACCTCATTTGCTCACATTGTAAAAATACTTATTATTCTACTGTATTATTGACTGTATGTTTGTTCTCAACTTGCCTACTTGGTGAAATAAAGGTGAAATAAAAGTATATATATAACCATTCTAGATGTAACCATTCTAACATATTTTCCTCAGACTAATACATTAGCTAGTCCTTTGCTTGCCATTGTAACGATAACAAGAAACTTCCTAGATACCGTTCTCACACCGTGTACCTTCCTGTCTTCTGTCTCCTCTCCAGGCCAGGCCTACGACCTGCTCTCTGCCCTGGGATCACCTCCTGCTACTTCCTGTCTGACAGAGACAGAAGAAAAGAGAGAAGGACAGAACAGAGGAGGACAAGAACAGAGTGAGAGTCATGTTGATGTGACTCCACAGTGCAGTGAGATAGCTCTCCTGAAGAGGAAGCTGTCCTTCACACAACAGCAGTTGGTTAGTACCTCAACAGCTGGTTAGTACCTCAACAGCAGCTGGTTAGTACCTCAACAGCTGGTTAGTACCTCAACAGCAGCTGGTTAGTACCTCAACAGCAGCTGGTTAGTACCTCAACAGCAGCTGGTTAGTACCTCAACAACAGCTGGTTAGTACCCCAACAGCAGCTGGTTAGTACCTCAACAGCAGCTGGTTAGTACCTCAACAGCAGCTGGTTAGTACCTCAACAGCAGCTGGTTAGTACCTCAACAGCAGCTGGTTAGTACCTCAACAGCAGCTGGTTAGTACCTCAACAGCAGCTGGTTAGTACCTCAACAGCAGCTGGTTAGTACCTCAACAGCTGGTTAGTACCTCAACAGCAGCTGGTTAGTACCTCAACAGCAGCTGGTTAGTACCTCAACAGCAGCTGGTTAGTACCTCAACAGCAGCTGGTTAGTACCTCAACAGATGGTTAGTACCTCATCAGCAGCTGGTTAGTACCTCATCAGCAGCTGATTAGTACCTCAACAGCAGCTGGTTAGTACCTCAACAACAGCTGGTTAGTACCTCAACAGCAGCTGGTTAGTACCTCAACAGCAGCTGGTTAGTACCTCAACAGCAGCTGGTTAGTACCTCAACAGCAGCTGGTTAGTACCTCAACAGCAGCTGGTTAGTACCTCAACAGCAGCTGGTTAGTACCTCAACAGATGGTTAGTACCTCATCAGCAGCTGGTTAGTACCTCATCAGCAGCTGATTAGTACCTCAACAGCAGCTGGTTAGTACCTCAACAACAGCTGGTTAGTACCTCAACAGCAGCTGGTTAGTACCTCAACAGCAGCTGGTTAGTACCTCAACAGCAGCTGGTTAGTACCTCAACAGCAGCTGGTTAGTACCTCAACAGCAGCTGGTTAGTACCTCAACAGCAGCTGGTTAGTACCTCATCAGCAGCTGGTTAGTACCTCAACAGCAGCTGGTTAGTACCTCAACAGCAGCTGGTTAGTACCTCATCAGCAGCTGGTTAGTACCACAACAGCAGCTGGTTAGTACCTCATCAGCAGCTGGTTAGTACCTCAACAGCAGCTGGTTAGTACCTCAACAGCAGCTGGTTAGTACCTCAACAGCAGCTGGTTAGTACCTCAACAGCAGCTGGTTAGTACCACAACAGCAGCTGGTTAGTACCTCATCAGCAGCTGGTTAGTACCACAACAGCAGCTGGTTAGTACCTCAACAGCAGCTGGTTAGTACCTCAACAGCAGCTGGTTAGTACCTCAACAGCAGCTGGTTAGTACCACAACAGCAGCTGGTTAGTACCTCATCAGCAGCTGGTTAGTACCACAACAGCAGCTGGTTAGTACCTCAACAGCAGCTGGTTAGTACCTCATCAGCAGCTGGTTAGTACCTCATCAGCAGCTGGTTAGTACCTCAACAACACTAGGAATGTGTTCCAAATGGCACACTATTCCCTACTGAATATATGGCACTACTTTGGACCAATATAGTGCACTACTTTGAACCAATATAGTGCACTACTTTGGACCAATATAGTGCACTACTTTGAACCAATATAGTGCACTACTTTGGACCAATATAGTGCACTACTTTGGACCAATATAGTGCACTACTTTGAACCAATATAGTGCACTACTTTGGACCAATATAGTGCACTACTTAGGACCAATATAGTGCACTACTTAGGACCAATATAGTGCACTACTTTGGATCAATATAGTGCACTACTTAGGATCAATATAGTGCACTACTTAGGACCAATATAGTGCACTACTTTGGACCAATATAGTGCACTACTTTGAACCAATATAGTGCACTACTTTGGACCAATATAGTGCACTACAATAATTTGTCACCAGAATCTGAATTTGTTTAGGTTAAATCCCGACCTAAATGATCTTCTCTCAGGGGCAAACCCTAACTTCCACTTAATCTCCCATTGACATCAACACATGAATAAGTGAAAATTCATCTATATTGGAATTAATGATTCGCCTCTCTGTGTCTCTATTTGTCTGTGTTGCAGGAATCCCTGAAGAAAAGGCTTGTCGAGGCTCTGAAAGAAAACTACAACTTGAGACTAACCAGCCTAAAGCAGGACTCCTCTACCACTGCAGAGGCCAACTGTGAGTTGCCTTGTCTATGGCACAGTGTGTCTCCATTTCTGTGTCTTTTGGATGGTGTGGACAAATCTCTCTCTTCTCTGCTCTCTCTGTGTGTGTGTGTGTGTGTGTGTGTGTGTGTGTGTGTGTGTGTGTGTGTGTGTGTGTGTGTGTGTGTGTGTGTGTGTGTGTGTGTGTGTGTGTGTGTGTGTGTGTGTGTGTGTGTGTGTGTGTGTGTGTAGGTGGCAGGCATTGGGACAGGTGTCTACAGAGACAGGTGCTTGCTCTGCGAGAGCAGGAGACACACCTGAGACAACTGGAGCAGACCATTGTGCTTCTACAGGGCAATCACAGGTCAATACACACACACACACACACAAACAATTAACTCAACATTCTGTCTGTCAAAAGTCTGTGCCAAGACTCAGCTTTTTGTCACCCTCCAAATATGTTTTTAGTTTGTTGTATTTATGTATTTTCCACAGGTCTTTGGTGTCCAATAATAACTCTCTGTTGGGACATCTAAATGAACACATAACAGAACAAACGGAGTCCAGAGTCCAGAGAATCCAGCCAGCAGACTAATCTAATGAGTTCAACATTGAACATCAATTCAAGCCTTTGCCAAGATTGTACTGCGTTCTAATGACTCGAGCCTTCTCTGTAAACTGTTGTAGGCTGTTTGGCATACTGTGAAATTACATTGAAAATGTATTTGTAATATACATGCTTTTTATATGCACTCAACAAAAAAAACACTTCTAAAGAAAGATAACGTTAGTATATCATAATACACTTTTCTGTATTGTCATTTGTGTAATTAGATGATGATAATAAAGCGATGTTTTTTTGACCCTCCGGGAAGCTACTCGGTTTCTCCTCCAGCGGGCGTTTAATTCTGACGTCACTGACGCAGAGAGGACGTTTCAGTGACGTCACGGCCCACATATTAAAACGGCTCCTTGAGGCCAGCTGTCAAAACGGAGACAAAAATAGACTTTCTTCGCAATAGCCAGGCCCTATATTTTGAAACAGTAGTGCATTTAAATATATATATTTTTTAAATAATTTTCTAAAATAGGCTACTATAAAAGTTTGATTAAGAAGAAGGTAGCTGATGAATAATGAATTGGGGGTGATTTTTGATAGCTAGCCAGGTGTTAGCAACGGGCAAAGTGAAGTGGAGACGGTAGTTGCTGCGAGGTTTATAACTAATTCACTTTCTGTTTCTTTACCTGGCTTTTGGGTAAAGTTTATTTGTTTTGTTAAAGTAAGCTACTATAACGCCAAAAAAAATGGCAACCGAACAGGACAATCAATTTTGTTCCTTCAACGTTGGTGGTTGTTTTTTCCATCGGTTCAACCGACTTTCTCACCTTCAGGACTCGTTGCTTTTCAAAGACACGACTTCCGGTCAGAAACCACGGTGGTTTATCGACAGAGACGGATGCACATTCAGACATGTACATTATTATCTACAAACGGGGAAACTAGCTACATCATGTGTGTCAGAATTAAATATTTTATATGAGCTTACCGCAGGTTTACGTCTAACGTCACTGCTACAGGTAAAATCAATTAACCGATCAACCCTTTTTGCCTGTTTGCAAAGTTAAAGACATGGTTATTAGTCTACCTAATATGGTAAAGTAACGCAAACAGTCTACTGTTTCACAATAACATTCAATCAAGGTTTAAGAAAAAAACGAAATCAAAACAATAAGGCTGCATTTAGACAAGCAGCCCAATTCTGATCTTTTTTTTTCTCAATAATTGGTCTTTTGACCAATCAGTTTAGCTCTGAAAAAGATTGGATTTGAAGAGGGCTGATGTGATTGGTCGGGAAAGATCTTGTACTACATCATTGAGTCTAACATAAAAAAATATACTTGGACAAGTTTTTAAGAATAAGTTAATTTATACCGAAAATATTTAATGTTTACACTATCACAATTGATATCCTAGTGTGTACATATCAGTTATATTACTATGCATACTAACTTCCTCTAATTACTTGTTATTTTTTTTATTAAAACGTTGATTATTATTGATATTGATACTGTAATGTTGAGGGAGGCAGATCTAAGCATTTCACTGCACCTTTTATACCCGGTGCTGTAAACTATATGTAACAAATGACATTTGGTTTGATATAAAGTGGGCTCATGATTTATGTCCTCGGATTAATTTCCCACTAGGCCTTAGAGAACCTCCAGTCAGGGAAGCATTTCCTGCGAGACCGGCCAGTAGACCTGCAGGTGACTGAGAGAGCCACCCTGAACTACTGGAAGACCAGAATCTGTAACACCAGAGAACCTGAACCCATAGTCAGCCCAGTGTCCTCAGGTAGGCCCCCATAGTCAGCCCAGTGTCCTCAGGTAGGCCCCCATAGTCAGCCCAGTGTCCTCAGGTAGGCCCCCATAGTCAGCCCAGTGTCCTCAGGTAGGCCCCCATAGTCAGCCCAGTGTCCTCAGGTAGGCCCCCCATAGTCAGCCCAGTGTCCTCAGGTAGGCCCCCCATAGCCAGCCCAGTGTCCTCAGGTAGGCCCCCATAGTCAGCCCAATGTCCTCAGGTAGGCCCCCATAGCCAGCCCAATGTCCTCAGGTAGGCCCCCCATAGTCAGCCCAGTGTCCTCAGGTAGGCCCCCCATAGCCAGCCCAGTGTCCTCAGGTAGGCCCCCCATAGCCAGCCCAATGTCCTCAGGTAGGCCCCCCATAGCCAGCCCAGTGTCCTCAGGTAGGCCCCCATAGCCAGCCCAGTGTCCTCAGGTAGGCCCCCCATAGTCAGCCCAGTGTCCTCAGGTAGGCCCCCCATAGTCAGCCCAGTGTCCTCAGGTAGGCCCCCCATAGTCAGCCCAGTGTCCTCAGGTAGGCCCCCCATAGCCAGCCCAGTTTCCTCAGGTAGGCCCCCATAGCCAGCCCAATGTCCTCAGGTAGGCCCCCCATAGTCAGCCCAGTGTCCTCAGGTAGGCCCCCATAGCCAGCCCAGTTTCCTCAGGTAGGCCCCCATAGTCAGCCCAATGTCCTCAGGTAGGCCCCCCATAGCCAGCCCAGTGTCCTCAGGTAGGCCCCCCATAGCCAGCCCAGTGTCCTCAGGTAGGCCCCCATAGTCAGCCCAGTGTCCTCAGGTAGGCCCCCCATAGTCAGCCCAGTGTCCTCAGGTAGGCCCCCCATAGTCAGCCCAGTGTCCTCAGGTAGGCCCCCATAGTCAGCCCAGTGTCCTCAGGTAGGCCCCCCATAGTCAGCCCAGTGTCCTCAGGTAGGCCCCCATAGTCAGCCCAGTGTCCTCAGGTAGGCCCCCCATAGTCAGCCCAGTGTCCTCAGGTAGGCCCCCCATAGTCAGCCCAGTGTCCTCAGGTAGGCCCCCATAGCCAGCCCAGTGTCCTCAGGTAGGCCCCCATAGTCAGCCCAGTGTCCTCAGGTAGGCCCCCATAGTCAGCCCAGTGTCCTCAGGTAGGCCCCCATAGTCAGCCCAGTGTCCTCAGGTAGGCCCCCCATAGTCAGCCCAGTGTCCTCAGGTAGGCCCCCCATAGTCAGCCCAGTGTCCTCAGGTAGGCCCCCATAGTCAGCCCAGTGTCCTCAGGTAGGCCCCCATAGCCAGCCCAGTGTCCTCAGGTAGGCCCCCCATAGTCAGCCCAGTGTCCTCAGGTAGGCCCCCCATAGTCAGCCCAGTGTCCTCAGGTAGGCCCCCCATAGTCAGCCCAGTGTCCTCAGGTAGGCCCCCATAGTCAGCCCAGTGTCCTCAGGTAGGCCCCCATAGTCAGCCCAGTGTCCTCAGGTAGGCCCCCATAGCCAGCCCAGTGTCCTCAGGTAGGCCCCCCATAGTCAGCCCAGTGTCCTCAGGTAGGCCCCCCATAGTCAGCCCAGTGTCCTCAGGTAGGCCCCCCATAGTCAGCCCAGTGTCCTCAGGTAGGCCCCCATAGTCAGCCCAGTGTCCTCAGGTAGGCCCCCATAGTCAGCCCAGTGTCCTCAGGTAGGCCCCCATAGCCAGCCCAGTGTCCTCAGGTAGGCCCCCCATAGCCAGCCCAGTGTCCTCAGGTAGGCCCCCCATAGTCAGCCCAGTGTCCTCAGGTAGGCCCCCATAGTCAGCCCAGTGTCCTCAGGTAGGCCCCCATAGTCAGCCCAATGTCCTCAGGTAGGCCCCCATAGTCAGCCCAGTGTCCTCAGGTAGGCCCCCCATAGTCAGCCCAATGTCCTCAGGTAGGCCTCCCATAGTCAGCCCAATGTCCTCAGGTAGGCCCTCCATAGTCAGCCCAGTGTCCTCAGGTAGGCCCCCCATAGCCAGCCCAGTGTCCTCAGGTAGGCCCCCCATAGCCAGCCCAGTGTCCTCAGGTAGGCCCCCCATAGTCAGCCCAGTGTCCTCAGGTAGGCCCCCATAGTCAGCCCAGTGTCCTCAGGTAGGCCCCCATAGTCAGCCCAGTGTCCTCAGGTAGGCCCCCCATAGCCAGCCCAGTGTCCTCAGGTAGGCCCCCCATAGCCAGCCCAGTGTCCTCAGGTAGGCCCCCATAGCCAGCCCAGTGTCCTCAGGTAGGCCCCCCATAGTCAGCCCAGTGTCCTCAGGTAGGCCCCCCATAGTCAGCCCAGTGTCCTCAGGTAGGCCCCCCATATCCAGCCCAGTGTCCTCAGGTAGGCCCCCATAGCCAGCCCAGTTTCCTCAGGTAGGCCCCCCATAGCCAGCCCAGTGTCCTCAGGTAGGCCCCCCATATCCAGCCCAGTGTCCTCAGGTAGGCCCCCCATAGCTAGCCCAGTGTCCTCAGGTAGGCCCCCCATAGCCAGCCCAATGTACTCAGGTAGGCCCTCCATAGCCAGCCCAGTGTCCTCAGGTAGGCCCCCATAGCCAGCCTAGTGTCCTCAGGTAGGCCCCCCATAGCCAGCCCAGTGTCCTCAGGTAGGCCCCCATAGCCAGCCTAGTGTCCTCAGGTAGACCCCCATAGCCAGCCTAGTGTCCTCAGGTAGGCCCCCATAGCCAGCCCAGTGTCCTCAGGTAGGCCCTGATGTCACTGTGTTGTTGTGTAGTTCATGACGCGGTACCCCTGGGTCTGGTGGGGACTCCTCTGGTCGACGGTGACGAGGAGGTGCGGTACTGCTTCGTTCCCATGGAGACGGTCCGCCTGTACCCCGCCCTGGTGACGCCTCACAACCTGCTGTGGCTGTGTGACGACCTGGTCGTCATCGAGTGTGACAGCTCTCTCTTCAGATTCATAGGTAAGTTTCATTTAATTATTTGGCCTAGTGACCATAGGCTATCGAGGACTCATCTACATCACACTCTGTTCTGGGCAGCTAGTCTTCTCAACCTTGTTCCACCCCATACCGGATGTTCTGGTGTCTGCTTCAAACTCCAGCTCCAAAAGGTTGCAAGTTCGAATCCCCGAGCTGACAAGATACAAATCTGTCGTTCTGCCCCTGAACAAGGCAGTTAACCCACTGTTCCTAGGCCAGTTAACCCACTGTTCCTAGACCAGTTAACCCACTGTTCCTAGACCAGTTAACCCACTGTTCCTAGACCAGTTAACCCACTGTTCCTAGACCAGTTAACCCCACTGTTCCTAGACCAGTTAACCCACTGTTCCTAGACCAGTTAACCCCACTGTTCCTAGACCAGTTAACCCACTGTTCCTAGACCAGTTAACCCACTGTTCCTAGACCAGTTAACCCCACTGTTCCTAGACCAGTTAACCCACTGTTCCTAGACCAGTTAACCCACTGTTCCTAGACCAGTTAACCCACTGTTCCTAGACCAGTTAACCCACTGTTCCTAGACCAGTTAACCCACTGTTCCTAGACCAGTTAACCCCACTGTTCCTAGACCAGTTAACCCACTGTTCCTAGACCAGTTAACCCCACTGTTCCTAGACCAGTTAACCCACTGTTCCTAGACCAGTTAACCCACTGTTCCCCTGAACAAGGCAGTTAACCCACTGTTCCTAGACCAGTTAACCCACTGTTCCTAGACCAGTTAACCCACTGTTCCTAGACCAGTTAACCCACTGTTCCCCTGAACAAGGCAGTTAACCCCACTGTTCCTAGACCAGTTAACCCACTGTTCCTAGACCAGTTAACCCACTGTTCCCCTGAACAAGGCAGTTAACCCCACTGTTCCTAGACCAGTTACTGTCTTAACTGACTTGCCTCGTTAAATAAAGAAAAAAAATATCCAACAAAGAAATCAACATCAAACTAAAATTCAAAATCGAGAAAACTCCTAGAAGTATCTTTTATTTATGATTAATGTATCTGTTATTCTACCAGGTAAGTTGACTGAGAACATGTTCTCATTTGCGGCAACGACCTGGGGAATAGTTACAGGGGAGAGGAGGAGGGATGAATGAGACAATTGTAAACTGGGGATTATTAGGTGACCATGATGGTTTGAGGGCCAGATTGGGAATTTAGCCAGGACACCGGGGTTAACACCCCTACTCTTAACCAACCAAACACCAATCAACTCAATAGGAACTCCCAACAAACCTACCTCTCAAAGCTTCAGTTACTGTTTCCCACTCCAGTGGCCTTGTGCCTTCACATCTTCACAAGTAGCTACAGTAAGAATCAGTATTATCTCTAGTAGCTACAGTAAGGATCAGTATTATCTCTAGTAGCTACAGTAAGGACCAGTATTATCTCTAGTAGCTACAGTAAGGATCAGTATTACCCTCTGGTATTATCTCTAGTAGCTACAGTAAGGATCAGTATTATCTCTAGTAGCTACAGTAAGGATCAGTATTATCTCTAGTAGCTACAGTAAGGACCAGTATTATCTCTAGTAGCTACAGTAAGGACCAGTATTATCTCTAGTAGCTACAGTAAGGATCAGTATTATCTCTAGTAGCTACAGTAAGGATCAGTATTATCTCTAGTAGCTACAGTAAGGATCAGTGTTATCTCTAGTAGCTACAGTAAGGATCAGTATTACCCTCTGGTATTATCTCTAGTAGCTACAGTAAGGGTCAGTATTATCTCTAGTAGCTACAGTAAGGATCAGTATTATCTCTAGTAGCTACAGTAAGGATCAGTATTACCCTCTGGTATTATCTCTAGTAGCTACAGTAAGGGTCAGTATTATCTCTAGTAGCTACAGGAAGGGTCAGTATTATCTCTAGTAGCTACAGTAAGGGTCAGTATTATCTCTAGTAGCTACAGTAAGGGTCAGTATTATCTCTAGTAGCTACAGTAAGGAACAGTATTATCTCTAGTAGCTACAGTAAGGAACAGTATTATCTCTAGTAGCTACAGTAAGGATCAGTATTATCTCTAGTAGCTACAGTAAGGATCAGTATTATCTCTAGTAGCTACAGTAAGGATCAGTATTATCTCTAGTAGCTACAGTAAGGATCAGTATTACCCTCTGGTATTATCTCCAGTAGCTACAGTAAGGACCAGTATTATCTCTAGTAGCTACAGTAAGGACCAGTATTATCTCTAGTAGCTACAGTAAGGAACAGTATTATCTCTAGTAGCTACAGTAAGGATCAGTATTATCTCTAGTAGCTACAGTAAGGATCAGTATTACCCTCTGGTATTATCTCTAGTAGCTACAGTAAGGATCAGTATTATCTCTAGTAGCTACAGTAAGGATCAGTATTATCTCTAGTAGCTACAGTAAGGATCAGTATTATCTCTAGTAGCTACAGTAAGGATCAGTATTATCTCTAGTAGCTACAGTAAGGATCAGTATTATCTCTAGTAGCTACAGTAAGGAACAGTATTATCTCTAGTAGCTACAGTAAGGAACAGTATTATCTCTAGTAGCTACAGTGAGGATCAGTATTACCCTCTGGTATTATCTCTAGTAGCTACAGTAAGGATCAGTATTATCTCTAGTAGCTACAGTAAGGACCAGTATTATCTCTAGTAACTACAGTAAGGAACAGTATTATCTCTAGTAGCTACAGTAAGGATCAGTATTATCTCTAGTAGCTACAGTAAGGATCAGTATTATCTCTAGTAGCTACAGTAAGGAACAGTATTATCTCTAGTAGCTACAGTAAGGATCAGTATTATCTCTAGTAGCTACAGTAAGGACCAGTATTACCCTCTGGTATTATCTCTAGTAGCTACAGTAAGGATCAGTATTATCTCTAGTAGCTACAGTAAGGATCAGTATTATCTCTAGTAGCTACAGTAAGGACCAGTATTACCCTCTGGTATTATCTCTAGTAGCTACAGTAAGGATCAGTATTATCTCTAGTAGCTACAGTAAGGATCAGTATTATCTCCAGTAGCTACAGTAAGGACCAGTATTATCTCTAGTAGCTACAGTAAGGATCAGTATTACCCTCTGGTATTATCTCTAGTAGCTACAGGAAGGATCAGTATTATCTCTAGTAGCTACAGTAAGGATCAGTATTACCCTCTGGTATTATCTCTAGTAGCTACAGGAAGGATCAGTATTATCTCTAGTAGCTACAGGAAGGATCAGTATTATCTCTAGTAGCTACAGGAAGGACCCCATCTAGTATCTCTGGTATCTGACTCTTCACTGTGATGATTCCCAGGGCCCTATCTAGTATCTCTGGTATCTGACTCTTCACTGTGATGATTCCCAGGGCCCTATCTATTATCTCTGGTATCTGACTCTTCACTGTGATGATTCCCAGGGCCCTATCTATTATCTCTGGTATCTGACTCTTCACTGTGATGATTCCCAGGGCCCTATCTATTATCTCTGGTATCTGACTCTTCACTGTGATGATTCCCAGGACCCTATCTACTATCTCTGGTATCTGACTCTTCACTGTGATGATTCCCAGGACCCTATCTACTATCTCTGGTATTATCTCTAGTAGCTACAGGAAGGATCAGTATTATCTCTAGTAGCTACAGGAAGGACCAGTATTATCTCTAGTAGCTACAGGAAGGACCCTATCTAGTATCTCTGTGATGATTCCTGTCATTGTGTTAGTCAGGATGATTCCGTTGATGCATCTGTCAAAATAAGCGTGTTTCTGTAAGTGTGTTTGCTTGCGTGCATGCGTGTGTGTGGCGTGTTTGAATGTATTTCCGTGTGTATCTCTGCGGATGTGAAGCAGCAGCATCTCCTAACAGGTGATGAGAGCCATGTGTCTGTGTTCTGTTCAGCTAATTACCTTCAGACCGGAAACATCTTCCTGCCAGAGGACTTCAGTGATCATGACAGGTTGAACCAGGAGGCCGGAGCCGCTGGCATGACAGACTTCCTGGAAGAGTTACAGAAACGACCCGGTAGGGAATAGGGCTCTGGTCTATAGTAGTACCACTATATAGGGAATAGGGCTCTGGTCTATAGTAGTACCACTATATAGGGAATAGGGCGCTGGTCTATAGTAGTACCACTATATAGGGAACAGGGCTCTGGTCTATAGTAGTGTCCTATATAGGGAATAGGGCTCTGGTCTATAGTAGTGTACTATATAGGGAATAGGGCTCTGGTCTATATTAGTACCACTATATAGGGAATAGGGCTCTGGTCTATAGTAGTACCACTATATAGGGAATAGGGCTCTGGTCTATAGTAGTACCACTATATAGGGAATAGGGCTCTGGTCTATAGTAGTACCACTATATAGGGAATAGGGCTCTGGTCTATAGTAGTACCACTATATAGGGAATAGGGCTCTGGTCTATAGTAGTACCACTATATAGGGAATAGGGCTCTGGTCTATAGTAGTACCACTATTTAGGGAATAGGGCTCTGGTCTATAGTAGTACCACTATATAGGGAATAGGGCTCTGGTCTATAGTAGTACCACTATATAGGGCTCTGGTCTATAGTAGTACCACTATATAGGGAATAGGGCTCTGGTCTATAGTAGTACCACTATATAGGGAATAGGGCTCTGGTCTATAGTAGTACCACTATATAGGGAATAGGGCTCTGGTCTATAGTAGTACCACTATATAGGGAATAGGGTTCTGGTCTATAGTAGTACCACTATATAGGGAATAGGGCTCTGGTCTATAGTAGTACCACTATATAGGGCTCTGGTCTATAGTAGTACCACTATATAGGGAACAGGGCTCTGGTCTATAGTAGTACCACTATATAGGGAACAGGGCCCTGGTCTATAGTAGTACCACTATATAGGGAATAGGGCCCTGGTCTATAGTAGTACCACTATATAGGGAACAGGGCTCTGGTCTATAGTAGTACCACTATATAGGGAACAGGGCTCTGGTCTATAGTAGTACCACTATATAGGGCTCTGGTCTATAGTAGTACCACTATATAGGGAATAGGGCTCTGGTCTATAGTAGTACCACTATATAGGGAACAGGGCTCTGGTCTATAGTAGTACCACTATATAGGGAATAGGGCTCTGGTCTATAGTAGTACCACTATATAGGGCTCTGGTCTATAGTAGTACCACTATAGGGAACAGGGCTCTGGTCTATAGTAGTACCACTATATAGGAACAGGGCCCTGGTCTATAGTAGTACCACTATATAGGGAATAGGGCCCTGGTCTATAGTAGTACCACTATATAGGGAACAGGGCTCTGGTCTATAGTAGTACCACTATATAGGGAACAGGGCTCTGGTCTATAGTAGTACCACTATATAGGGAATAGGGCTCTGGTCTATAGTAGTACCACTATATAGGGAACAGGGCTCTGGTCTATAGTAGTACCACTATATAGGGAACAGGGCTCTGGTCTATAGTAGTACCACTATATAGGGAATAGGGCTCTGGTCTATAGTAGTACCACTATATAGGGAATAGGGCTCTGGTCTATAGTAGTACCACTATATAGGGAATAGGGCTCTGGTCTATAGTAGTACCACTATATAGGGAACAGGGCTCTGGTCTATAGTAGTACCACTATATAGGGAACAGGGCTCTGGTCTATAGTAGTACCACTATATAGGGAATAGGGCTCTGGTCTATAGTAGTACCACTATATAGGAACAGGGCTCTGGTCTATAGTAGTACCACTATATAGGGAATAGGGCTCTGGTCTATAGTAGTACCACTATATAGGGAACAGGGCTCTGGTCTATAGTAGTACCACTATATAGGGAACAGGGCTCTGGTCTATAGTAGTACCACTATATAGGAACAGGGCTCTGGTCTATAGTAGTACCACTATATAGGAACAGGGCTCTGGTCTATAGTAGTACCACTATATAGGGAACAGGGCTCTGGTCTATAGTAGTACCACTATATAGGGAATAGGGCTCTGGTCTATAGTAGTACCACTATATAGGGAACAGGGCTCTGGTCTATAGTAGTACCACTATATAGGGAATAGGGCTCTGGTCTATAGTAGTACCACTATATAGGGGATAGGGCTCTGGTCTATAGTAGTACCACTATATAGGGAACAGGGCTCTGGTCTATAGTAGTACCACTATATAGGGAACAGGGCTCTGGTCTATAGTAGTACCACTATATAGGGAATAGGGCTCTGGTCTATAGTCGTACCACTATATAGGGAATAGGGCTCTGGTCTATAGTAGTACCACTATATAGGGAACAAGGCTCTGGTCTATAGTAGTAACACTATATAGGGAATAGGGCTCTGGTCTATAGTAGTACCACTATATAGGGAATAGGGCTCTGGTCTATAGTAGTACCACTATATAGGAATAGGGCTCTGGTCTATAGTAGTACCACTATATAGGGAATAGGGCTCTGGTCTATAGTAGTAACACTATATAGGGAATAGGGCCCTGGTCTATAGTAGTACCACTATATAGGGAATAGGGCTCTGGTCTATAGTAGTACCACTATATAGGGAATAGGGCTCTGGTCTATAGTAGTACCACTATATAGGGAATAGGGTTCTGGTCTATAGTAGTACCACTATATAGGGAATAGGGCTCTGGTCTATAGTAGTACCACTATATAGGGCTCTGGTCTATAGTAGTACCACTATATAGGGAACAGGGCTCTGGTCTATAGTAGTACCACTATATAGGGAACAGGGCCCTGGTCTATAGTAGTACCACTATATAGGGAATAGGGCCCTGGTCTATAGTAGTACCACTATATAGGAACAGGGCTCTGGTCTATAGTAGTACCACTATATAGGGAACAGGGCTCTGGTCTATAGTAGTACCACTATATAGGGCTCTGGTCTATAGTAGTACCACTATATAGGGAATAGGGCTCTGGTCTATAGTAGTACCACTATATAGGGAACAGGGCTCTGGTCTATAGTAGTACCACTATATAGGAATAGGGCTCTGGTCTATAGTAGTACCACTATATAGGGCTCTGGTCTATAGTAGTACCACTATATAGGGAACAGGGCTCTGGTCTATAGTAGTACCACTATATAGGGAACAGGGCCCTGGTCTATAGTAGTACCACTATATAGGGAATAGGGCCCTGGTCTATAGTAGTACCACTATATAGGGAACAGGGCTCTGGTCTATAGTAGTACCACTATATAGGGAACAGGGCTCTGGTCTATAGTAGTACCACTATATAGGGAATAGGGCTCTGGTCTATAGTAGTACCACTATATAGGGAACAGGGCTCTGGTCTATAGTAGTACCACTATATAGGGAACAGGGCTCTGGTCTATAGTAGTACCACTATATAGGGAATAGGGCTCTGGTCTATAGTAGTACCACTATATAGGGAATAGGGCTCTGGTCTATAGTAGTACCACTATATAGGGAATAGGGCTCTGGTCTATAGTAGTACCACTATATAGGGAACAGGGCTCTGGTCTATAGTAGTACCACTATATAGGGAACAGGGCTCTGGTCTATAGTAGTACCACTATATAGGGAATAGGGCTCTGGTCTATAGTAGTACCACTATATAGGGAACAGGGCTCTGGTCTATAGTAGTACCACTATATAGGGAATAGGGCTCTGGTCTATAGTAGTACCACTATATAGGGAACAGGGCTCTGGTCTATAGTAGTACCACTATATAGGGAACAGGGCTCTGGTCTATAGTAGTACCACTATATAGGGAACAGGGCTCTGGTCTATAGTAGTACCACTATATAGGGAACAGGGCTCTGGTCTATAGTAGTACCACTATATAGGGAACAGGGCTCTGGTCTATAGTAGTACCACTATATAGGGAATAGGGCTCTGGTCTATAGTAGTACCACTATATAGGGAACAGGGCTCTGGTCTATAGTAGTACCACTATATAGGAATAGGGCTCTGGTCTATAGTAGTACCACTATATAGGGGATAGGGCTCTGGTCTATAGTAGTACCACTATATAGGGAACAGGGCTCTGGTCTATAGTAGTACCACTATATAGGGAACAGGGCTCTGGTCTATAGTAGTACCACTATATAGGGAATAGGGCTCTGGTCTATAGTAGTACCACTATATAGGGAACAGGGCTCTGGTCTATAGTAGTACCACTATATAGGGAACAGGGCTCTGGTCTATAGTAGTACCACTATATAGGGAACAGGGCTCTGGTCTATAGTAGTACCACTATATAGGGAACAGGGCTCTGGTCTATAGTAGTACCACTATATAGGGAACAGGGCTCTGGTCTATAGTAGTACCACTATATAGGGAATAGGGCTCTGGTCTATAGTAGTACCACTATATAGGAACAGGGCTCTGGTCTATAGTAGTACCACTATATAGGGAACAGGGCTCTGGTCTATAGTAGTACCACTATATAGGGAACAGGGCTCTGGTCTATAGTAGTACCACTATATAGGAATAGGGCTCTGGTCTATAGTAGTACCACCATATAGGGAATAGGGCTCTGGTCTATAGTAGTACCACTATATAGGGAACAGGGCTCTGGTCTATAGTAGTACCACTATATAGGGAATAGGGCTCTGGTCTATAGTAGTACCACTATATAGGGAACAGGGCTCTGGTCTATAGTAGTACCACTATATAGGGAACAGGGCTCTGGTCTATAGTAGTACCACTATATAGGGAACAGGGCTCTGGTCTATAGTAGTACCACTATATAGGGAATAGGGCTCTGGTCTATAGTAGTACCACCATATAGGAATAGGGCTCTGGTCTATAGTAGTACCACTATATAGGGAACAGGGCTCTGGTCTATAGTAGTACCACTATATAGGAACAGGGCTCTGGTCTATAGTAGTACCACTATATAGGGAACAGGGCTCTGGTCTATAGTAGTACCACCATATAGGAATAGGGCTCTGGTCTATAGTAGTACCACTATATAGGGAATAGGGCTCTGGTCTATAGTAGTACCACTATATAGGGAACAGGGCTCTGGTCTATAGTAGTACCACTATATAGGAATAGGGCTCTGGTCTATAGTAGTACCACTATATAGGGAACAGGGCTCTGGTCTATAGTAGTACCACTATATAGGGAATAGGGCTCTGGTCTATAGTAGTACCACTATATAGGGAATAGGGCTCTGGTCTATAGTAGTACCACTATATAGGAACAGGGCTCTGGTCTATAGTAGTACCACTATATAGGGAATAGGGCTCTGGTCTATAGTAGTACCACTATATAGGGAATAGGGCTCTGGTCTATAGCAGTACCACTATATAGGGAACAGGGCTCTGGTCTATAGTAGTACCACTATATAGGAATAGGGCTCTGGTCTATAGTAGTACCACTATATAGGGAATAGGGCTCTGGTCTATAGTAGTACCACTATATAGGGAACAGGGCTCTGGTCTATAGTAGTACCACTATATAGGGAATAGGGCTCTGGTCTATAGTAGTACCACTATATAGGGAATAGGGCTCTGGTCTATAGTAGTACCACTATATAGGAATAGGGCTCTGGTCTATAGTAGTACCACTATATAGGGAATGGGGCTCTGGTCTATAGTAGTACCACTATATAGGGAACAGGGCTCTGGTCTATAGTAGTACCACTATATAGGGAACAGGGCTCTGGTCTATAGTAGTACCACTATATAGGGAATAGGGCTCTGGTCTATAGTAGTGCACTATATAGGGAATAGGGCTCTGGTCTATAGTAGTACCACTATATAGGGAATAGGGCTCTGGTCTATAGTAGTACCACTATATAGGGAACAGGGCTCTGGTCTATAGTAGTACCACTATATAGGGAATAGGGCTCTGGTCTATAGTAGTACCACTATATAGGAACAGGGCTCTGGTCTATAGTAGTACCACTATATAGGGAATAGGTCTCTGGTCTATAGTAGTACCACTATATAGGAACAGGGCTCTGGTCTATAGTAGTACCACTATATAGGGAATAGGGCTCTGGTCTATAGTAGTACCACTATATAGGGAACAGGGCTCTGGTCTATAGTAGTACCACTATATAGGGAATAGGGCTCTGGTCTATAGTAGTACCACTATATAGGGAATAGGGCTCTGGTCTATAGTAGTGTACTATATAGGGAACAGGGCTCTGGTCTATAGTAGTACCACTATATAGGGAACAGGGCTCTGGTCTATAGTAGTACCACTATATAGGGAATAGGGCTCTGGTCTATAGTAGTACCACTACATAGGGAACAGGGCTCTGGTCTATAGTAGTACCACTATATAGGGAACAGGGCTCTGGTCTATAGTAGTACCACTATATAGGGAACAGGGCTCTGGTCTATAGTAGTACCACTATATAGGGAACAGGGCTCTGGTCTATAGTAGTACCACTATATAGGGAATAGGGCTCTGGTCTATAGTAGTACCACTATATAGGGAATAGGGCTCTGGTCTATAGTAGTACCACTATATAGGGAATAGGGCTCTGGTCTATAGTAGTACCACTATATAGGGAACAGGGCTCTGGTCTATAGTAGTACCACTATATAGGGAATAGGGCTCTGGTCTATAGTAGTACCACTATATAGGAATAGGGCTCTGGTCTATAGTAGTACCACTATATAGGGAACAGGGCTCTGGTCTATAGTAGTACCACTATATAGGGAATAGGGCCCTGGTCTATAGTAGTGTACTATATAGGGAATAGGGCTCTGGTCTATAGTAGTACCACTATATAGGGAACAGGGCTCTGGTCTATAGTAGTACCACTATATAGGGAACAGGGCTCTGGTCTATAGTAGTACCACTATATAGGGAACAGGGCTCTGGTCTATAGTAGTACCACTATATAGGGAACAGGGCTCTGGTCTATAGTAGTACCACTATATAGGGAACAGGGCTCTGGTCTATAGTAGTACCACTATATAGGGAACAGGGCTCTGGTCTATAGTAGTACCACTATATAGGGAACAGGGCTCTGGTCTATAGTAGTACCACTATATAGGGAACAGGGCTCTGGTCTATAGTAGTACCACTATATAGGGAACAGGGCTCTGGTCTATAGTAGTACCACTATATAGGGAACAGGGCTCTGGTCTATAGTAGTACCACTATATAGGGAATAGGGCTCTGGTCTATAGTAGTACCACCATATAGGGAATAGGGCTCTGGTCTATAGTAGTACCACTATATAGGAACAGGGCTCTGGTCTATAGTAGTACCACTATATAGGGAACAGGGCTCTGGTCTATAGTAGTACCACTATATAGGGAACAGGGCTCTGGTCTATAGTAGTACCACCATATAGGGAATAGGGCTCTGGTCTATAGTAGTACCACTATATAGGGAATAGGGCTCTGGTCTATAGTAGTACCACTATATAGGGAACAGGGCTCTGGTCTATAGTAGTACCACTATATAGGGAATAGGGCTCTGGTCTATAGTAGTACCACTATATAGGGAACAGGGCTCTGGTCTATAGTAGTACCACTATATAGGGAATAGGGCTCTGGTCTATAGTAGTACCACTATATAGGGAACAGGGCTCTGGTCTATAGTAGTACCACTATATAGGGAATAGGGCTCTTGTCTATAGTAGTACCACTATATAGGGAACAGGGCTCTGGTCTATAGTAGTACCACTATATAGGGAATAGGGCTCTGGTCTATAGTAGTACCACTATATAGGGAACAGGGCTCTGGTCTATAGTAGTACCACTATATAGGGAATAGGGCTCTTGTCTATAGTAGTACCACTATATAGGGAATAGGGCTCTGGTCTATAGTAGTACCACTATATAGGGAATAGGGCTCTGGTCTATAGTAGTACCACTATATAGGGAACAGGGCTCTGGTCTATAGTAGTACCACTATATAGGGAATAGGGCTCTGGTCTATAGTAGTACCACTATATAGGGAACAGGGCTCTGGTCTATAGTAGTACCACTATATAGGGAACAGGGCTCTGGTCTATAGTAGTACCACTATATAGGGAACAGGGCTCTGGTCTATAGTAGTACCACTATATAGGGAATAGGGCTCTGGTCTATAGTAGTACCACTATATAGGGAACAGGGCTCTGGTCTATAGTAGTACCACTATATAGGGAACAGGGCTCTGGTCTATAGTAGTACCACTATATAGGGAACAGGGCTCTGGTCTATAGTAGTACCACTATATAGGGAATAGGGCTCTGGTCTATAGTAGTACCACTATATAGGGAACAGGGCTCTGGTCTATAGTAGTACCACTATATAGGGAATAGGGCTCTGGTCTATAGTAGTACCACTATATAGGAATAGGGCTCTGGTCTATAGTAGTACCACTATATAGGGAACAGGGCTCTGGTCTATAGTAGTACCACTATATAGGGAATAGGGCTCTGGTCTATAGTAGTACCACTATATAGGGAATAGGGCTCTGGTCTATAGCAGTACCACTATATAGGGAACAGGGCTCTGGTCTATAGTAGTACCACTATATAGGGAATAGGGCTCTGGTCTATAGTAGTACCACTATATAGGGAATAGGGCTCTGGTCTATAGTAGTACCACTATATAGGGAACAGGGCTCTGGTCTATAGTAGTACCACTATATAGGGAATAGGGCTCTGGTCTATAGTAGTACCACTATATAGGGAATAGGGCTCTGGTCTATAGTAGTACCACTATATAGGGAATAGGGCTCTGGTCTATAGTAGTACCACTATATAGGGAATGGGGCTCTGGTCTATAGTAGTACCACTATATAGGGAACAGGGCTCTGGTCTATAGTAGTACCACTATATAGGGAACAGGGCTCTGGTCTATAGTAGTACCACTATATAGGGAATAGGGCTCTGGTCTATAGTAGTGCACTATATAGGGAATAGGGCTCTGGTCTATAGTAGTACCACTATATAGGGAATAGGGCTCTGGTCTATAGTAGTACCACTATATAGGGAACAGGGCTCTGGTCTATAGTAGTACCACTATATAGGGAATAGGGCTCTGGTCTATAGTAGTACCACTATATAGGGAACAGGGCTCTGGTCTATAGTAGTACCACTATATAGGGAATAGGTCTCTGGTCTATAGTAGTACCACTATATAGGGAACAGGGCTCTGGTCTATAGTAGTACCACTATATAGGGAATAGGGCTCTGGTCTATAGTAGTACCACTATATAGGGAACAGGGCTCTGGTCTATAGTAGTACCACTATATAGGGAATAGGGCTCTGGTCTATAGTAGTACCACTATATAGGAATAGGGCTCTGGTCTATAGTAGTGTACTATATAGGGAACAGGGCTCTGGTCTATAGTAGTACCACTATATAGGGAACAGGGCTCTGGTCTATAGTAGTACCACTATATAGGGAATAGGGCTCTGGTCTATAGTAGTACCACTACATAGGGAACAGGGCTCTGGTCTATAGTAGTACCACTATATAGGGAACAGGGCTCTGGTCTATAGTAGTACCACTATATAGGGAACAGGGCTCTGGTCTATAGTAGTACCACTATATAGGGAACAGGGCTCTGGTCTATAGTAGTACCACTATATAGGGAATAGGGCTCTGGTCTATAGTAGTACCACTATATAGGGAATAGGGCTCTGGTCTATAGTAGTACCACTATATAGGGAATAGGGCTCTGGTCTATAGTAGTACCACTATATAGGGAACAGGGCTCTGGTCTATAGTAGTACCACTATATAGGAATAGGGCTCTGGTCTATAGTAGTACCACTATATAGGGAACAGGGCTCTGATCTATAGTAGTACCACTATATAGGGAACAGGGCTCTGGTCTATAGTAGTACCACTATATAGGGAACAGGGCTCTGGTCTATAGTAGTACCACTATATAGGGAATAGGGCCCTGGTCTATAGTAGTGTACTATATAGGGAATAGGGCTCTGGTCTATAGTAGTACCACTATATAGGGAACAGGGCTCTGGTCTATAGTAGTACCACTATATAGGGAACAGGGCTCTGGTCTATAGTAGTACCACTATATAGGGAACAGGGCTCTGGTCTATAGTAGTACCACTATATAGGGAACAGGGCTCTGGTCTATAGTAGTACCACTATATAGGGAACAGGGCTCTGGTCTATAGTAGTACCACTATATAGGGAACAGGGCTCTGGTCTATAGTAGTACCACTATATAGGGAACAGGGCTCTGGTCTATAGTAGTACCACTATATAGGGAACAGGGCTCTGGTCTATAGTAGTACCACTATATAGGGAACAGGGCTCTGGTCTATAGTAGTACCACTATATAGGGAATAGGGCTCTGGTCTATAGTAGTACCACTATATAGGGAATAGGGCTCTGGTCTATAGTAGTACCACTATATAGGGAATAGGGCTCTGGTCTATAGTAGTACCACTATATAGGGAACAGGGCTCTGGTCTATAGTAGTACCACTATATAGGGAATAGGGCTCTGGTCTATAGTAGTACCACTATATAGGGAACAGGGCTCTGGTCTATAGTAGTACCACTATATAGGGAATAGGGCTCTGGTCTATAGTAGTACCACTATATAGGGAATAGGGCTCTGGTCTATAGTAGTACCACTATATAGGGAACAGGGCTCTGGTCTATAGTAGTACCACTATATAGGGAATAGGGCTCTGGTCTATAGTAGTACCACTATATAGGGAACAGGGCTCTGGTCTATAGTAGTACCACTATATAGGGAACAGGGCTCTGGTCTATAGTAACTACAGCGTGTCATTCCTACCACAGAATTGATTGGTGATGACATCATGCAGCCTCAAGATGGCTGCCCTCAGATGAAGCAACAGCAACAACAGCAGCAGCATCAGTTGTCCCCTCAACCTCTGTACATTATGACCTTTGACCTGTTGGTGAGGTACCAGGACTCGGCTCTGGGACAGCTCTGTGTGGACAGTAACGTGGAGGGCAGCAGGCTGCATCTCTCTGGCAACGGGGTGGTCTTCCAGCACGTGGAGTAAGTCCACCCAATTCACATAGACTTTATTTATCCTACAGGAGGCCATTATGATATGGAGCAACAAGTCTCTCCATTATCAGTGATGATTAGAGACAGGAGTCTCCTGATCTACTGACCTGACTAGGAAACACTCTGGGCCCCTGTCGTCTATACCTACTGACTAGGAAACACTCTGGGGCCCCTGTTGTCTATACCTACTGACTAGGAAACACTCTGGGGCCCCTGTTGTCGTCTATACCTACTGACTAGGAAACACTCTTGGGCCCTGTTGTCTATACCTACTGACTAGGAAACACTCTGGGCCCCTGTCGTCTATACCTACTGACTAGGAAACACTCTGGGCCCCTGTTGTCGTCTATAACTACTGACTAGGAAACACTCTGGGGCCCCTGTTGTAGTCTGTACCTACTGACTAGGAAACACTCTGGGGCCCCTGTTGTCTATACCTACTGACTAGGAAACATTCTGGGGCCCCTGTTGTCGTCTATACCTACTGACTAGGAAACACTCTGGGCCCCTGTTGTCTATACCTACTGACTAGGAAACACTCTGGGCCCCTGTTGTAGTCTATACCTACTGACTAGGAAACACTCTGGGCCCCTGTTGTCTATACCTACTGACTAGGAAACACTCTGGGCCCCTGTTGTCGTCTATACCTACTGACTAGGAAACACTCTGGGGCCCCTGTTGTCGTCTACCTACTGACTAGGAAACACTCTGGGCCCCTGTTGTCTATACCTACTGACTAGGAAACACTCTGGGCCCCTGTTGTCTATACCTACTGACTAGGAAACACTCTGGGCCCCTGTAGTCGTCTATACCTACTGACTAGGAAACTAGGCCCTATTCCAGTGGTCCGGTAAAACTCCTGGCCCTATTCCAGTGGTCCGGTAAAACTCCTGGCCCTATTCCAGTGGTCCGGTAAAACTCCTGGCCCTATTCTAGAGGTCCGGTAAAACTCCTGGCCCTATTCTAGAGGTCCGGTAAAACTCCTGGCCCTATTCCAGTGGTGGTAAAACTCCTGGCCCTATTCCAGTGGTCCGGTAAAACTCCTGGCCCTATTCCAGTGGTCCAGTAAAACCCCTGGCCATATTCTAGAGGTCCGGTAAAACTCCTGGCCCTATTCCAGTGGTCCGGTAAAACCCCTGGCCCTATTCTAGAGGTCCGGTAAAACCCCTGGCCCTATTCTAGAGGTCCGGTAAAACTCCTGGCCCTATTCCAGTGGTCCATTAAAACTCCTGGCCCTATTCCAGTGGTCCGGTAAAACTCCTGGCCCTATTCTAGAGGTCCGGTAAAACTCCTGGCCCTACTCCAGTGGTCCGGTCAAACTCCTGGCCCTATTCTAGTGGTCCGGTAAAACTCCTGGCCCTACTCCAGTGGTCCGGTAACACTCCTGGCCCTACTCCAGTGGTCCGGTAAAACTCCTGGCCCTATTCTAGTGGTCCGGTAAAACTCCTGGCCCTACTCCAGTGGTCCGGTCAAACTCCTGGCCCTACTCCAGTGGTCCGGTAAAACTCCTGGCCCTACTCCAGTGGTCCGGTCAAACTCCTGGCCCTATTCTAGTGGTCCGGTAAAACTCCTGGCCCTACTCCAGTGGTCCGGTAACACTCCTGGCCCTACTCCAGTGGTCCGGTAAAACTCCTGGCCCTATTCTAGTGGTCCGGTAAAACTCCTGGCCCTACTCCAGTGGTCCGGTAACACTCCTGGCCCTACTCCAGTGGTCCGGTAAAACTCCTGGCCCTATTCTAGTGGTCCGGTAAAACTCCTGGCCCTACTCTAGTGGTGATCATAATGTAATTCAGTGACTGACGTGACTGTAGCTGCTGGAGAGACGGTGAACAGCAGCGTTGTGTCGTTATCTAACGTGGATTTAATGTTCATGCTCCTCATAACGGGCCAGTCACACTGGGAAAAGCCTTTTCATTGGTTCAATTGCAACCTTGCACAGCTTACAACCAATGAAACGGCTTCCTTTCTGACGTAGTGTTTTGTTTGTTGTTGCGGTGAGCAGTGTGAACAGACCCTAAAACTGTCATTCCCATTGGGGGATGTTGCAGGAACTGGTTAGGGACGAGTCGTGTCCCGCTGACAGAGAGGCAGTGTGAGCTGCCGGGGTTGTGTGAGTACCTGGACAGGCAGGATGAGGCCTACCACACCTTCAGAGATGCACTGTGGGAGTTCCTACACAGGACCAGAGGCAGTGAGGGAACACACACACACACACACACACACACACACACACACACACACACACACACACACACACACACACACACACACACACACACACACACACACACACACACACACACACACACACACACACACACACACACACACACACACACACACACACACACACACACACACACGTGTTAACATTGCCAAAGCAAGTGAGGTAGATAATATATAAAGTGAATGTCTCTCTCTGTGTCTTTCTTTCTCTCTGTCTCTCTCGCTCTCTGTCTTTCTTTCTCTCTCTCTTTCTTTCTCTCTCTCTGTCTCTCTCCATCTCTGTCTCTCTCCATCTCTGTCTCTCTCTCTCTGTCTTTCTTTCTGTCTCTCTCTCTCTCTGTCTCTCTGTCTGTGTTTTACAGGGTGTTTTACAGCAGGGCCCTGGTCCGCCTCAGTGGCAACGTTCAGCATTTATAAAGTTGTTAAAGTTTATGTGGGAACACACTGGTACGCCACTTACTACAAAACCCTGTTAAAGGTACTGTGCCACTCCTGTTCCCTCCTCCACAGTCTCTGGAATCAGCTCAAACTACAGACAAGAGGGGTTATATTTGAACTTGATTTATTGTTTTATTAGGCAAGTCAGTTAAGAACAAATGTTTATTTACAATGATGGGGAACAGTGGGTTAACTGAGGTGCAGTAAGTAGGACAGTAGCAGTAGACATACAGTATAGGGGGAGGTGCAGTAAGTACAGTATAGGGGGAGGTGCAGTAAGTACAGTATAGGGGGAGGTGCAGTAAGTACAGTATAGGGGGAGGTACAGTAAGTACAGTATAGGGGGAGGTGCAGTAAGTAGGACAGTAGCAGTAGACATACAGTATACATTTAATAATAATAATAATAATATATGCCATTTAGCAGACGCTTTTATCCAAATCGACTTACAGTCATGTGTGCATACATTCTACGTATGGGTGGTCCCGGGAATCGAACCCACTACCCTGGCGTTACAAGCGCCATGCTCTACCAACTGAGCTACATTTAAGTCATTTAGCAGACGCTCTTATCCAGAGCGACTTACAAATTGGTGCATTCACCTTATGACATCCAGTGGAACAACCACTTTACAATAGTGCATCTAAATATTTTAAGGGGGGGGGGGTGAGAAGGATTACTTTATCCTATCCTAGGTATTCCTTAAAGAGGTGGGGTTTCAGGTGTCTCCGGAAGGTGGTGATTGACTCCGCTGTCCTGGCGTCGTGAGGGAGTTTGTTCCACCATTGGGGAGCCAGAGCAGCGAACAGTTTTGACTGAGCTGAGCGGGAACTGTACTTCCTCAGTGGTAGGGAGGCGAGCAGGCCAGAGGTGGATGAACGCAGTGCCCTTATTTGGGTGTAGGGCCTGATCAGAGCCTGGAGGTACTGAGGTGCCGTTCCCCTCACAGCTCCGTAGGCAAGCACCATGGTCTTGTAGCGGATGCGAGCTTCAACTGGAAGCCAGTGGAGAGAGCGGAGGAGTGGGGTGACGTGAGAGAACTTGGGAAGGTTGAACACTAGACGGGCTGCGGCGTTCTGGATGAGTTGTAGGGGTTTAATGGCACAGGCAGGGAGCCCAGCCAACAGCGAGTTGCAGTAATCCAGACGGGAGATGACAAGTGCCTGGATTAGGACCTGCGCCGCTTCCTGTGTGAGGCAGGGTCGTACTCTGCGGATGTTGTAGAGCATGAACCTACAGGAACGGGCCACCGCCTTGATGTTAGTTGAGAACGACAGTTTGTTGTCCAGGATCACGCCAAGGTTCTTAGCGCTCTGGGAGGAGGACACAATGGAGTTGTCAACCGTGATGGCGAGATCATGGAACGGGCAGTCCTTCCCGGGAGGAAGAGCAGCTCCGTCTTGCCGAAGTTCAGCTTGAGGTGGTGATCCGTCATCCACACTGATATGTCTGCCAGACATGCAGAGATGCGATTCGCCACCTGGTCATCAGAAGGGGGAAAGGAGAAGATTAATTGTGTGTCGTCTGCATAGCAATGATAGGAGAGACCATGTGAGGTTATGACAGAGCCAAGTGACTTGGTGTATAGCGAGAATAGGAGAGGGCCTAGAACAGAGCCCTGGGGACACCAGTGGTGAGAGCGCGTGGTGAGGAGACAGATTCTCGCCACGCCACCTGGTAGGAGCGACCTGTCAGGTAGGATGCAATCAGCGTGGGCCGCGCCGGAGATGCCCAACTCGGAGAGGGTGGAGAGGAGGATCTGATGGTTCACAGTATCGAAGGCAGCCGATAGGTCTAGAAGGATGAGAGCAGAGGAGAGAGAGTTAGCTTTAGCGGTGCGGAGCGCCTCCGTGATACAGAGAAGAGCAGTCTCAGTTGAATGACTAGTCTTGAAACCTGACTGATTTGGATCAAGAAGGTCATTCTGAGAGAGATAGCGGGAGAGCTGACCAAGGACGGCACGTTCAAGAGTTTTGGAGAGAAAAGAAAGAAGGGATACTGGTCTGTAGTTGTTGACATCGGAGGGATCGAGTGTAGGTTTTTTTCAGAAGGGGTGCAACTCTCGCTCTCTTGAAGACGGAAGGGACGTAGCCAGCGGTCAGGGATAAGTTGATGAGCGAGGTGAGGTAAGGGAGAAGGTCTCCGGAAATGGTCTGGAGAAGAGAGGAGGGGATAGGGTCGAGCGGGCAGGTTGTTGGGCGGCCGGCCGTCACAAGACGCGAGATTTCATCTGGAGAGAGAGGGGAGAAAGAGGTCAGAGCACAGGGTAGGGCAGTGTGAGCAGAACCAGCGGTGTTGTTTGACTTAGCAAACGAGGATCGGATGTCGTCGATCTTCTTTTCAAAATGGTTGACGAAGTCATCTGTAGAGAGGGAGGAGGAGGGGGGGAGGGGGAGGAGGATTCAGGAGGGAGGAGAATGTGGCAAAGAGCTTCCTAGGTTTAGAGGCAGATGCTTGGAATTTAGAGTGGTAGAAAGTGGCTTTAGCAGCAGAGACAGAGGAGGAAAATGTAGAGAGGAGGGAGTGAAAGGATGCCAGGTCCGCAGGGAGGCGAGTTTTCCTCCATTTCCGCTCGGCCTTCCGGAGCCCTGTTCTGTGAGCTCGCATTGAGTCGTCAAGCCACGGAGCGGGGAGGGGAGGACCGAGCCGGCCTGGAAGATAGGGGACATAGAGAGTCAAAGGATGCAGAAAGGGAGGAGAGGAGGGTTGAGGAGGCAGAATCAGGAGATAGGTTGGAGAAGGTTTGAGCAGAGGGAAGAGATGATAGGATGGAAGAGGAGAGAGTAGCGGGGAGAGAGAGCGAAGGTTGGGACGGCGCGATACCATCCAGTAGGGGCAGTGTGGGAAGTGTTGGATGAGAGCGAGAGGGAAAAGGATACAAGGTAGTGGTCGGAGACTTGGAGGAAGTTGCAATGAGGTTAGTGGAAGAACAGCATCTAGTAAAGATGAGGTCGAGCGTATTGCCTGCCTTGTGAGTAGGGGGAAGGTGAGAGGGTGAGGTCAAAGAGGAGAGGAGTGGAAAGAAGGAGGCAGAGAGGAATGAGTCAAAGGTAGACGTGGGGAGGTTAAAGTCGCCCAGAACTGTGAGAGGTGAGCCGTCCTCAGGAAAGGAGCTTATCAAGGCATCAAGCTCATTGATGAACTCTCCGAGGGGACCTGGAGGGCGATAAATGATAAGGATGTTAAGCTTGAAAGGGCTGGTAACTGTGACAGCATGAAATTCAAAGGAGGCGATAGACAGATGGGTAAGGGGAGAAAGAGAGAATGACCACATGGGAGAGATAAGGATCCCTATGCCACCACCCCGCTGACCAGAAGCTCTCTGGGTGTGCGAGAACACGTGGGCGGACGAAGAGAGAGCAGTAGGAGTAGCAGTGTTATCTGTGGTGATCCATGTTTCTGTCAGTGCCAAGAAGTCGAGGGACTGGAGGGAGGCATAGGCTGAGATGAACTCTGCCTTGTTGGCTGCAGATCGGCAGTTCCAGAGGCTACCGGAGACCTGGAACTCCACGTGGGTCGTGCGCGCTGGGACCACCAGATTAGGGTGGCAGCGGCCACGCGGTGTGGAGCGTTTGTATGGTCTGTGCAGAGAGGAGAGAACAGGGATAGACAGACACATAGTTGACAGGCTACAGAAGAGGCTACGCTAATGCAAAGGAGATTGGAATGACAAGTGGACTACACGTCTCGAATGTTCAGAAAGTTAAGCTACGTAGCAAGAATCTTATTGACTAAAATGATTAAAAATGATACAGTACTGCTGAAGTATAGGGGGAGGTGCAGTAAGTACAGTATAGGGGGAGGTGCAGTAAGTACAGTATAGAGGGAGGTGCAGTAAGTAGGACAGTAGCAGTAGACATACAGTATAGGGGGAGGTGCAGTAAGTACAGTATAGGGAGGTGCAGTAAGTACAGTATAGAGGGAGGTGCAGTAAGTAGGACAGTAGCAGACATACAGTATAGGGGGAGGTGCAGTAAGTACAGTGTAGAGGGAGGTGCAGTAAGTACAGTATAGAGGGAGGTGCAGTAAGTACAGTATAGAGGGAGGTGCAGTAAGTACAGTATAGGGGGAGGTGCAGTAAGTACAGTATAGAGGGAGGTGCAGTAAGTAGGGCAGTAGTAGCAGACATACAGTATAGGGGGAGGTGCAGTAAGTAGGACAGTAGTAGACATACAGTATAGGGGGAGGTGCAGTAAGTAGAACAGTAGTAGACATACAGTATAGAGGGAGGTGCAGTAAGTAGGACAGTAGAAGACATACAGTATAGAGGGAGGTGCAGTAAGTAGGGCAGTAGTAGTAGACATACAGTATAGGGGGAGGTGCAGTAAGTAGGACAGTAGTAGCAGACATACAGTATAGAGGGAGGTGCAGTATAGAGGGAGGTGCAGTAAGTACAGTATAGGGGGAGGTACAGTAAGTACAATTTAGAGGGAGGTGCAGTAAGTAGGACAGTAGTAGCAGACATACAGTATAGGGGGAGGTGCAGTAAGTACAGTATAGGGGGAGGTGCAGTAAGTAGGACAGTAGTAGCAGACATACACTATAGGGGGAGGTGCAGTAAGTAGGACAGTAGTAGCAGACATACAGTATAGGGGGAGGTGCAGTAAGTACAGTATAGGGGGAGGTGCAGTAAGTAGGACAGTAGTAGCAGACATACAGTATAGGGAGGTGCAGTAAGTAGGACAGTAGCAGACACAGTATAGGGGAGGTGCAGTAAGTAGGACAGTAGTAGACATACAGTATAGGGGGAGGTGCAGTAAGTACAGTATAGGGGAGGTGCAGTAAGTAGGACAGTAGCAGACATACAGTATAGGGGAGGTGCAGTAAGTAGGACAGTAGTAGCAGACATACAGTATAGGGGAGGTGCAGTAAGTACAGTATAGGGGGAGGTGCAGTAAGTACAGTATAGGGGGAGGTGCAGTAAGTAGGACATTAGTAGCAGACATACAGTATAGAGGGAGGTACAGTAAGTAGGACAGTAGTAGACATACAGTATAGGGGGAGGTGCAGTAAGTAGGCCAGTAGTAGCAGACATACAGTATAGGGGGAGGTGCAGTAAGTAGGCCAGTAGTAGTAGACATACAGTATAGAGGGAGGTGCAGTAAGTAGGACAGTAGCAGACATACAGTATAGGGGGAGGTGCAGTAAGTAGGACAGTAGCAGACATACAGTATAGGGGGAGGTGCAGTAAGTAGGACAGTAGCAGACATACAGTATAGAGGGAGGTGCAGTAAGTAGAACAGTAAAAGACATACAGTATAGAGGGAGGTGCAGTAAGTAGGGCAGTAGTAGACATACAGAGGTGCAGTAAGTAGGACAGTAGAAGACATACAGTATAGGTGCAGTAAGTACAGAGGTGCAGTAAGTAGGCCAGTAGCCAGTAGTAGCAGACATACAGTATAGGGGAGGTGCAGTACAGTATAGGGGAGGTGCAGTAAGTAGGACAGTAGCAGACATACAGTATAGGGAGGTGCAGTAAGTAGGACAGTAGCAGACATACAGTATAGGGGAGGTGCAGTAAGTAGGACAGTAGCAGACATACAGTATAGGGGGAGGTGCAGTAAGTACAGTATAGGAGGTGCAGACATACAGTATAGGGGGAGTGCAGTAAGTAGGACAGTAGCAGACATACAGTATAGAGGGAGGTACAGTAAGTAGGACAGTAGTAGACATACAGTATAGGGGGAGGTGCAGTAAGTAGGACAGTAGTAGCAGACATACAGTATAGGGGGAGGTGCAGTAAGTAGGCCAGTAGTAGTAGACATACAGTATAGAGGGAGGTGCAGTAAGTAGGACAGTAGCAGACATACAGTATAGGGGGAGGTGCAGTAAGTAGGACAGTAGCAGACATACAGTATAGAGGGAGGTGCAGTAAGTAGAACAGTAGAAGACATACAGTATAGAGGGAGGTGCAGTAAGTAGGGCAGTAGTAGCAGACATACAGTATAGGGGGAGGTGCAGTAAGTACAGTATAGGGGGAGGTGCAGTAAGTACAGTATAGGGGGAGGTGCAGTAAGTAGGACAGTAGTAGCAGACATACAGTATAGGAGCAGGTGCAGTAAGTAGGCCAGTGGTAGCAGACATACAGTATAGGGGGAGGTGCAGTAAGTAGGCCAGTAGTAGCAGACATACAGTATAGGGGGAGGTGCAGTAAGTGGACAGTAGCAGACATACAGTATAGGGGGAGGTGCAGTAAGTACAGTATAGGGGGAGGTGCAGTAAGTACAGTATAGAGGGAGGTGCAGTAAGTACAGTATAGAGGGAGGTGCAGTAAGTACAGTATAGAGGGAGGTGCAGTAAGTAGGACAGTAGTAGCAGAGATACAATATAGAGGGAGGTGCAGTAAGTAGGGCAGTAGTAGCAGACCTACAGTATAGAGGGAGGTGCAGTAAGTACAGTATAGAGGGAGGTGCAGTAAGTAGGGCAGTAGTAGCAGACCTACAGTATAGAGGGAGGTGCAGTAAGTAGGACAGTAGTAGCAGAGATACAATATAGAGGGAGGTGCAGTAAGTACAGTATAGAGGGAGGTGCAGTAAGTAGCACAGTAGTAGCAGAGATACAATATAGAGGGAGGTGCAGTAAGTAGGGCAGTAGTAGCAGACCTACAGTATAGAGGGAGGTGCAGTAAGTACAGAATAGAGGGAGGTGCAGTAAGTAGGGCAGTAGTAGCAGACCTACAGTATAGAGGGAGGTGCAGTAAGTACAGAATAGAGGGAGGTGCAGTAAGTAGGGCAGTAGTAGCAGACCTACAGTATAGAGGGAGGTGCAGTAAGTGCAGTATAGAGGGAGGTGCAGTAAGTACAGTATAGGGGGAGGTACAGTAAGTACAATATAGAGGGAGGTGCAGTAAGTAGGACAGTAGTAGCAGACATACAGTATAGGGGGAGGTGCAGTAAGTACAGTATAGGGGGAGGTGCAGTAAGTAGGACAGTAGTAGCAGACATACACTATAGGGGGAGGTGCAGTAAGTAGGACAGTAGTAGCAGACATACAGTATAGGGGGAGGTGCAGTAAGTAGGACAGTAGTAGCAGACATACAGTATAGGGGAGGTGCAGTAAGTACAGTATAGGGGAGGTGCAGTAAGTAGGACAGTAGTAGCAGACATACAGTATAGGGGGAGGTGCAGTAAGTACAGTATAGGGGGAGGTGCAGTAAGTACAGTATAGGGGGAGGTGCAGTAAGTAGGACAGTAGTAGCAGACATACAGTATAGGAGCAGGTGCAGTAAGTAGGCCAGTAGTAGCAGACATACAGTATAGGGGGAGGTGCAGTAAGTAGGCCAGTAGTAGCAGACATACAGTATAGGGGGAGGTGCAGTATAGGGGGAGGTGCAGTAAGTAGGACAGTAGCAGAATAGGGTGAGAGAAGTTCACTATAATAACAGGCTCTGGTAGAATAGGAGGAGAGAAGTTCACTATAATAACAGGCTCTGGTAGAATAGTGGGAGAGAAGTTCACTATAATAACAGGCTCTGGTAGAATAGGGGGAGAGAAGTTCACTATAATAACAGGCTGGTAGAATAGGGGGAGAGAAGTTCACTATAATAACAGGCTCTGGTAGAATAGGGGGAGAGAAGTTCTCTATAATAACAGGCTCTGGTAGAATAGGGGGAGAGAAATTCACTATAATAACAGGCTCTGGTAGAATAGGGGGAGAGAAGTTCACTATAATAACAGGCTCTGGTAGAATAGGGGGAGAGAAGTTCACTATAATAACAGGCTCTGGTAGAATAGGGGGAGAGAAGTTCACTATAATAACAGGCTCTGGTAGAATAGGGGGAGAGAAGTTCACTATAATAACAGGCTCTGGTAGAATAGGGGGAGAGAAGTTCACTATAATAACAGGCTCTGGTAGAATAGGGGGAGAGAAGTTCACTATAATAACAGGGCTCTGGTAGAATAGGGGGAGAGAAGTTCACTATAATAACAGGCTCTGGTAGAATAGGGGGAGAGAAGTTCACTATAATAACAGGCTCTGGTAGAATAGGAGAGAAGTTCACTATAATAACAGGGCTCTGGTAGAATAGGAGAGAAGTTCACTATAATAACAGGCTCTGGTAGAATAGGAGAGAAGTTCACTATAATAACAGGCTCTGGTAGAATAGGAGAGAAGTTCACTATAATAACAGGCTCTGGTAGAATAGGGGGAGAGAAGTCCACTATAATAACAGGCTCTGGTAGAATAGGAGAGAAGTTCACTATAATAACAGGGCTCTGGTAGAAGTCTGGTAGTGATGTTCTACATCCCTAATGGCACCCTATTCCTTATATATGGTGCACTACTAAGAGCCCTAACCATGTGCACTATGTCCTCTCTCCCCCGTTTCCTCTCTCCCCCGTTTCCTCTCTCCCCTGTCCCAGCACCCAGAGCTCCTGTCCAACCCCAGGAAGAGCAGCTGGATCGTATTCGGTCACAGTCTCCAGATCAGGGCCGACGGAGCGATGTTCAGACACATCCTCAACTTCCTGAGATGTGGACACCTGTTGCTGCCCTCTGTGTTCAAGTACAGTAGGGAGTTGAGAAACTGAACACAGCAGCGAGCCAAAATGGCCGCTCTTATCGGTCAATACCAACCATTTTTGTGTCCATGTCGTGCAGGGAATGGCGGCTGCTGTGCCATGAGGTAGAGGAGTTTCAGATCCCAGCTCTGACTGGAGCCCTGGAGGACTGTTCTGACTACAGGTGAGAGAGAAGGGCCCCGCTATTACCATCAACCTGTCAGTCACTACAGGTGAGAGAGAAGGGCCCCACTATATACCATCAACCTGTCAGTCACTACAGGTGAGAGAGAAGGGCCCCACTATATACCATCAACCTGTCAGTCACTACAGGTGAGAGAGAAGGGCCCCACTATATACCATCAACCTGTCAGTCACTACAGGTGAGAGAGAAGGGCCCCACTATATACCATCAACCTGTCAGTCACTACAGGTGAGAGAGAAGGGCCCCACTATATACCATCAACCTGTCAGTCACTACAGGTGAGAGAGAAGGGCCCCACTATATACCATCAGCAGTCTGGTCAACCTGTCAGTCACTACAGGTGAGAGAGAAGGGCCCCGCTATATACCATCAGCCTGTCAGTCACTACAGGTGAGAGAGAAGGGCCCCACTATATACCATCAGCCTGTCAGTCACTACAGGTGAGAGAGAAGGGCCCCACTATATACCATCAACCTGTCAGTCACTACAGGCGAGAGAGAAGGGCCCCACTACATACCATCAACCTGTCAGTCACTACAGGCGAGAGAGAAGGGCCCCGCTATTACCATCAACCTGTCAGTCACTACAGGTGAGAGAGAAGGGCCCCACTATATACCATCAACCTGTCAGTCACTACAGGTGAGAGAGAAGGGCCCCACTATATACCATCAACCTGTCAGTCACTGGCTTAGTGTTGTGATTGGTCAGTTGGGGACTGGTGACTGGCCTAGTGTTGTGATTGGTCAGTTGGGGACTGGTGACTGGCCTAGTGTTGTGATTGGTCAGTTGGGGACTGGTGACTGGCTTAGTGTTGTGATTGGTCAGTTGGGGACTGGTGACTGGCTTAGTGTTGTGATTGGTCAGTTGGGGACTGGTGACTGGCCTAGTGTTGTGATTGGTCAGTTGGGGACTGGTGACTGGCCTAGTGTTGTGATTGGTCAGTTGGGGACTGGTGACTGGCTTAGTGTTGTGATTGGTCAGTTGGGGACTGGTGACTGGCTTAGTGTTGTGATTGGTCAGTTGGGGACTGGTGACTGGCTTAGTGTTGTGATTGGTCAGTTGGGGACTGGTGACTGGCTTAGTGTTGTGATTGGTCAGTTGGGGACTGGTGACTGGCTTCGTGTTGTGATTGGTCAGTTGGGGACTGGTGACTGGCCTAGTGTTGTGATTGGTCAGTTGGGGACTGGTGACTGGCCTAGTGTTGTGATTGGTCAGTTGGGGACTGGTGACTGGCCTAGTGTTGTGATTGGTCAGTTGGGGACTGGTGACTGGCCTAGTGTTGTGATTGGTCAGTTGGGGACTGGTGACTGGCCTAGTGTTATGATTGGTCAGTTGGGGACTGGTGACTGGTTTAGTGTTGTGATTGGTCAGTTGGGGACAGGTGACTGGTTTAGTGTTGTGATTGGTCAGTTGGGGACTGGTGTGGTAGTGTTGTCTCAGTTGGGGACTGGTGACTGGCTTAGTCAGTTGGGGACTGGTGACTGCTTAGTGTTGTGATTGGTCAGTTGGGGACTGGTGACTGGCTTAGTGTTGTGATTGGTCAGTTGGGGACTGGTGACTGGCTTAGTGTTGTGATTGGTCAGTTAATAGAAGAGTCTCGGACTGTGTGGTGTGTCTGTACTCAGGGCCTGGTGACTGGCCTAGTGTTGTGATTGGTCAGTTGGGGACAGGTGACTGGCCTAGTGTTGTGATTGGTCAGTTAATAGAAGAGTCTCGGACTGTGTGGTGTGTCTGTACTCAGGGCCTTGTGACTGGCCTAGTGTTGTGATTGGTCAGTTAATAGAAGAGTCTCGGACTGTGTGGTGTGTCTGTACTCAGGGCCTTGTGACTGGCCTAGTGTTGTGATTGGTCAGTTAATAGAAGAGTCTCTGACTGTGTGTGTGTCTTGGTCAGGGCCTTGTGACTGGCCTAGTGTTGTGATTGGTCAGTTAATAGAAGAGTCTCTGACTGTGTGGTGTGTCTGTACTCAGGGCCTTGTGACTGGCCTAGTGTTGTGATTGGTCAGTTAATAGAAGAGTCTCTGACTGTGTGGTGTGTCTGTACTCAGGGCCTTGTGACTGGCCTAGTGTTGTGATTGGTCAGTTAATAGAAGAGTCTCAGACTGTGTGGTGTGTCTGTACTCAGGGCCTTGTGACTGGCCTAGTGTTGTGATTGGTCAGTTAATAGAAGAGTCTCAGACTGTGTGGTGTGTCTGTACTCAGGTCCTTGTGACTGGCCTAGTGTTGTGATTGGTCAGTTAATAGAAGAGTCTCTGACTGTGTGGTGTGTCTGTACTCAGGGCCTTGTGACTGGCCTAGTGTTGTGATTGGTCAGTTAATAGAAGAGTCTCTGACTGTGTGGTGTGTCTGTACTCAGGGCCTTGTGACTGGCCTAGTGTTGTGATTGGTCAGTTAATAGAAGAGTCTCGGACTGTGTGGTGTGTCTGTACTCAGGGCCTGGTGACTGGCCTAGTGTTGTGATTGGTCAGTTAATAGAAGAGTCTCGGACTGTGTGGTGTGTCTGTACTCAGGGCCTTGTGACTGGCCTAGTGTTGTGATTGGTCAGTTAATAGAAGAGTCTCGGACTGTGTGGTGTGTCTGTACTCAGGGCCTTGTGACTGGCCTAGTGTTGTGATTGGTCAGTTAATAGAAGAGTCTCTGACTGTGTGGTGTGTCTGTACTCAGGGCCTGGTGTGAGAGCAACACGCCTGCTGCCGGTAACCAGTCTTCCTCTTCAGCCGAGTCCTTCCTCTTTTACAACCAAGATCAAGATGTTTTCACGGGGATCGGTTACCAACCGGTACGTTCCTGCTGGCCTTTTGTCTTGGCTTTGTCAAACACACACAACCCGGAGGGAGGGGGTGTTCCATGTGAATTGAATAAGTGTCTCAGAGGAAGGAGGGCTGATCTAGGATCAGATCTATCTTGTCCATGCGATCTGATTCTTTTAGGATGATCTAATAGACCAAACTGATCCTATATCAGCCCTCCTTTACTCTGAGAAGGTGTATGACTACAGGCCCTGATCCAGTTTGGACAGGTGTCAAAGTCAACCTCTTACACAGTTACACTCTTGAGTTGTTGTTGTTGTAGCTTGATCACTAGGAACTCTTCCAAGGAATTTAATTTGAGCTCCACCCTGCAGGTAGAGGTGGGGAAGGATCATATTAGATGTCCCAGGGTGATCATATTAGATGTGGTACTTAGTGATAGAGGAAGGATCATATTAGATGTCCCAGGGTGCTTAGTGGTAGAGGAAGGATCATATTAGATGTCCCAGGGTGCTTAGTGGTAGAGGAAGGATCATATTAGATGTCCCAGGGTGCTTAGTGGTAGAAGGAAGGATCTTATATTAGATGTCCCAGGGTGCTTAGTGGTAGAGGAAGGATCATATTAGATGTCCCAGGGTGCTTAGTGATAGAGGAAGGATCATATTAGATGTCCCAGGGTGCTTAGTGGTAGAGGAAGGATCATATTAGATGTCCCAGGGTGCTTAGTGGTAGAGGAAGGATCATATTAGATGTCCCAGGGTGCTTAGAGGAAGGATCATATTAGATGTCCCAGGGTGCTTAGAGGAAGGATCATATTAGATGTCCCAGGGTGCTTAGAGGAAGGATCATATTAGATGTCCCAGGGTGCTAGAGGAAGGATCATATTAGATGTCCCAGGGTACTTAGTGATACTCTACTCCACTCCGCAGGAGAGCATGGATGTAAGTCCATCCCAAACACAAGATGGAGTCAGTCCTGAAGACTCCTTCATCTCAGTGGGTGAGGACATCTGTCCCTTGGTGGAACCAGAGAACGAGCTGAGACGGAGAGACTGTCTGCTTCAGAGACGAGAGGAGAGCAGACAGGTCAATACAGAGGACAGAATAGAGCCAAGCCAGCTGTCGCCAGCTCCTCTACAGTCAACAGTAGAGTCAACAGTACAGTCTGGTGGTCAGACCAGTCACCTCTCAGTCCCCTCTGACAGACTGTCTCAGGACAATACCACGTCAGATACCACCAGCAAACTCTCATCTTCCCCTTTGGTACCAAACAGAACATTGGACACAATGGATATCAGAAAGCTATCCTCTTCTCTCTGCAGTGTAACACACCAACCTGACCATGCTAGTAAATTCTTCCCAACAGGGCTGAGTAGTCCAGGACAGAAACCAGTAGGTTCCAGACGCTTCTCGTCTCCTGGTCGATATCAGGGTGGTTTGGTAGAGAGGGCAACGCCAGACGGGCAAGATGAGATCTCTGCCTCTCTCCAGAGCATGATGGCAGAGACTGTGTTTCAGAGTGGGCCCAACACACAGTCCTGGGGGACGCCATCTGGGGAAGGGACCCTCTGCCCCTCCACAGGTTCCAGGGGCTCCACGCCTGACCCTATCCCTCCTGACCCACTCCCCAATCCAGCCTCAGCCAGGCTGTCTACCCTCACAGCCTTCCTGGCCAGACAGGGACTCCTGGGGCGCACAGGGGACAAGGTACCTCACACCAAGGGCCGATGTGGAGGGAGAGAGTCAGGGACGGAGCACAGTCAAGCCTAACAGCAGTACTCAGAGAGGTGAGGGATGCATGCTTCAAAATACGTACAAATGTAGTACGCATTCTAGAAGTTCCCTTTATAGAAGACCAAACAGACCAGACCAGGGTTTAGAGAAGACCAAGTAGACCAGACCGGGCTTTGGGGTTTATAGAAGACCAAACAGGCCAGACCGGGGTTTATAGAAGACCAAACAGGCCAGACCAGGGTTTATAGAAGACCAAACAGACCAGACCAGGGTTTATAGAAGACCAAACAGACCAGACCGGGGGTTTATAGAAGACCAAACAGACCAGACCGGGGTTTATAGAAGACCAAACAGACCAGACCGGGGTTTATAGAAGACCAAACAGACCAGACCGGGGTTTATAGAAGACCAAACAGACCAGACCGGGTTTGGGTTTATAGAAGACCAGAAGGTTTATAGAAGACCAAACAGACAGACCGGGGTTTATAGAAGACCAAACAGACCAGACCGGGGTTTATAGAAGACCAAACAGACCAGACCGGGGTTTATAGAAGACCAAACAGACCAGACCGGGGTTTGGGTTTATAGAAGACCAAACAGACCAGACCGGGGGGGTTTATAGAAGACCAAACAGACCAGACCGGGGTTTTTATAGAAGACCAAACAGACCAGACCGGGGGGTTTATAGAAGACCAAACAGACCAGACCGGGGTTTGGGTTTATAGAAGACCAAACAGACCAGACCGGGGTTTATAGAAGACCAAACAGACCAGACCGGGTTTTTGGGGGTTTATAGAAGACCAAACAGACCAGACCGGGGTTTGGGTTTATAGAAGACCAAACAGACCAGACCGAGGGTTTATAGAAGACCAAACAGACCAGACCAGACCGGGGTTTATAGAAGACCAAACAGACCAGGCTGGGGGTTTATAGAAGACCAAACAGACCAGGCTGGGGGTTTATAGAAGACCAAACAGACCAGGCTGGGGGTTTATAGAAGACCAAACAGACCAGGCTGGGGGTTTATAGAAGACCAAACAGGGGTTTATAGAAGACCAAACAGACCAGGCTGGGGGTTTATAGAAGACCAAACAGACCAGGCTGGGGGTTTATAGAAGACCAAACAGACCAGGCTGGGGGTTTATAGAAGACCAAACAGACCAGGCTGGGGGTTTATAGAAGACCAAACAGACCAGACCGGGATTTATAGAAGACCACACATACCAGACCGGGTTTTATAGTTTATAGAAGACCAAACAGACCAGACCGAGGGTTTATAGAAGACCAAACAGACCAGACCGGGGTTTATAGAAGACCAAACAGACCAGACTGGGGTTTGGGTTTATAGAAGACCAAACAGACCAGGCTGGGGGTTTATAGAAGACCAAACAGACCAGGCTGGGGGTTTATAGAAGACCAAACAGACCAAACCGGGGTTTATAGAAGACCAAACAGACCAGACCGGGGTTTATAGAAGACCAAACAGACCAGACCGGGGTTTATAGAAGACCAAACAAACAGACCAGACCCGGGGTTTATAGAAGACCAAACAGACCAGACCAGACCGGGTTTATAGAAGACCAAACAGACCAGACTGGGGTTTGGGTTTATAGAAGACCAAACAGACCAGACTGGGGTTTGGGTTTATAGAAGACCAAACAGACCAGGGTTTGGGTTTATAGAAGACCAAACAGACCAGACCGGGGTTTGGGTTTATAGAAGACCAAACAGACCAGACTGAGGGTTTATAGAAGACCAAACAGACCAGACCGGGGTTTATAGAAGACCAAACAGACCAGGCTGGGGGTTTATAGAAGACCAAACAGACCAAACCGGGGGTTTATAGAAGACCAAGACCGGGGTTTATAGAAGACCAAACCAGACCAGACAAACAGACCAGACTGGGGGGGTTTATAGAAGACCAAACAGACCAGACCGAGGGTTTATAGAAGACCAAACAGACCAGACC
>NW_025747180.1:0-35000 GCF_021184085.1 Oncorhynchus gorbuscha
CTGGTAGACTACTGAAATGATACTGGTCTACTACTGAAATGATAACACACTATGGTCTAACTGGTAGTCTACTACTGAAATGATAACACACTATGGTCTAACTGGTCTACTACTGAAATGATAACACACTATGGTCTAACTGGTAGACTACTGAAATGATAACACACTATGGTATGGTCTGAAATGATACACTGGTCTACTGGACTACTGAAATGATAACACACTCCCTGGTCTATTACTGAAATGATAACACACTATGGTCTAACTGGTAGACTACTGAAATGACAACACACTATGGTCTAACTGGTCTACTACTGAAATGATAACACACTATGGTCTACTACTGAAATGCTAACACACTATGGTCTAACTGGTCTACTACTGAAATGATAACACACTATGGTCTAACTGGTAGACTACTGAAATGATAACACACTATGGTCTAACTGGTAGACTACTGAAATGATAACACACAATGGTCTAACTGGTAGACTACTGAAATGATAACACACTGGTCTACTACTGAAATGATAACACACTGGTCTAACTGGTAGACTACTGAAATGATAACACACTATGGTCTAACTGGTAGACTACTGAAATGATAACACACTATGGTCTAACTGGTCTTCTACTGAAATGATAACACACTATGGTCTAACTTTTCTACTACTGAAATGATAACACTATGGACTAACTGGTCTACTGAAATGATAACACACTCTGGTCTACTACTGAAATGATAACACACTATGGTCTAACTGGTAGACTACTGAAATGATAACACACTATGGTCTAACTGGTCTACTACTGAAATGATAACACACTATGGTCTAACTGGTAGACTACTGAAATGATAACACACTATGGTCTAACTGGTCTACTACTGAAATGATAACACACTATGGTCTAACTGGTAGACTACTGAAATGATAACACACTATGGTCTACTACTGAAATGATAACACTATATGGTCTAACTGGTAGACTACTGAAATGATAACACACTATGGTCTAACTGGTCTACTACTGAAATGATAACACACTATGGTCTAACTGGTCTACTACTGAAATGATAACACACTATGGTCTAACTGGTCTACTACTGAAATTATAACACACTGGTCTAACTGGTCTACTACTGAAATGATAACACACTATGGTCTAACTGGTCTACTACTGAAATGATAACACACTATGGTCTAACTGGTAGACTACTGAAATGATAACACACTATGGTCTAACTGGTCTACTACTGAAATGATAACACACTATGGTCCAACTGGTCTACGACTGAAATGATGACACATGGTCTAACTGGTCTACTACTGAAATGATAACACACTCTGGTCTATTACTGAAATGATAACACACTATGGTCTAACTGGTAGACTACTGAAATGATAACACACTATGGTCTAACTGGTAGACTACTGAAATGATAACACACTATGGTCTAACTGGTCTATTACTGAAATGATAACACACTATGGTCTAACTGGTCTACTACTGAAATGATAACACACTATGGTCTAACTGGTAGACTACTGAAATGATAACACACTATGGTCCAACTGGTCTACGACTGAAATGATGACACTATGGTCTAACTGGTCTACTACTGAAATGATAACACACTCTGGTCTATTACTGAAATGATAACACACTATGGTCTAACTTTTCTACTACTGAAATGATAACACTATGGACTAACTGGTCTACTGAAATGATAACGCACTGGTCTACTACTGAAATGATAACACACTATGGTCTAACTGGTAGACTACTGAAATGATAACACACTATGGTCTAACTGGTCTACTACTGAAATGATAACACACTATGGTCTAACTGGTAGACTACTGAAATGATAACACACTATGGTCTACTACTGAAATGATAACACTATATGGTCTAACTGGTAGACTACTGAAATGATAACACACTATGGTCTAACTGGTCTACTACTGAAATGATAACACACTATGGTCTAACTGGTCTACTACTGAAATGATAACACACTATGGTCTAACTGGTCTACTACTGAAATTATAACACACTGGTCTAACTGGTAGACTACTGAAATGATATGGTCTAACTGGTCTACTACTGAAATGATAACACACTATGGTCTAACTGGTAGACTACTGAAATGATAACACACGATGGTCTAAAACTGATGACACTATGGTCTAACTGGTCTACTACTGAAATGATAACACACTATGGTCCAACTGGTCTACGACTGAAATGATGACACTATGGTCTAACTGGTCTACTACTGAAATGATAACACACTCTGGTCTATTACTGAAATGATAACACACTATGGTCTAACTGGTAGACTACTGAAATGGTAACACACTATGGTCTAACTGGTAGACTACTGAAATGGTAACACACTATGGTCTAACTGGTCTATTACTGAAATGATAACACACTATGGTCTAACTGGTCTACTACTGAAATGATAACACACTATGGTCTAACTGGTAGACTACTGAAATGATAACTAACTATGGTCCAACTGGTCTATGACTGAAATGATGACACTATGGTCTAACTGGTCTACTACTGAAATGATAACACACTCTGGTCTATTACTGAAATGATAACACACTATGGTCTAACTGGTAGACTACTGAAATGGTAACACACTATGGTCTAACTGGTCTACTACTGAAATGGTAAACACTATGGTCTAACTGGTCTATTACTGAAATGTCTACTACTGAAATGCTAACACACTATGGTCTAACTGGTCTACTACTGAAATGATAACACACTATGGTCTAACTGGTCTACTACTGAAATGATAACACTCTGGTCTACTACTGAAATGATAACACACTATGGTCTGACTGGTCTACTACTGAAATGATAACACACTATGGTCTAACTGGTAGACTACTGAAATGATAACACACTATGGTCTAACTGGTAGACTACTGAAATGATAACACACTATGGTCTAACTGGTAGACTACTGAAATGATGACACATGGTCTAACTGGTCTACTACTGATATGATAACACACTGGTCTACTACTGAAATGATAACACACTATGGTCTAACTGGTCTACTACTGAACTGATAACACACTGGTCTACTATGAAATGATAACACACTATGGTCTAACTGGTCTACTACTGAAATGATAACACACTATGGTCTAACTGGTCTACTACTGAAATGATAACACACTATGGTCTAACTGGTAGACTACTGAAATGATAACACACTATGGTCTAACTGGTAGACTACTGAAATGATAACACACTAACTGGTCTACTACTGAAATGATAACTGGTCTACTACTGAAATGATAACACACTATGGTCTAACTGGTCTACTACTGAAATGATAACACACTGGTCTAACTGGTCTACTACTGAAATGATAACACACTATGGTCTACTACTGAAATGATAACACACTGGTCTAACTGGTCTACTACTGAAATGATAACATACTATGGTTTAACTGGTCTACTACTGAAATGATAACACACTATGGTCTAACTGGTAGACTACTGAAATGATGACACTATGGTCTAACTGGTCTACTACTGATATAACACACTATGGTCTAACTGGTCTACAACTGAAATGATAACACTATGGTCTGACTGGTAGACTACTGAAATGATAACACACTGGTCTACTACTGAAATGATAACACACTATGGTTTAACTGGTCTACTACTGAAATGATAACACACTATGGTCTAACTGGTAGACTACTGAAATGATGACACTATGGTCTAACTGGTCTACTACTGAAATGATAACACACTATGGTCTAACTGGTAGACTACTGAAATGATAACACACTGGTCTAACTGGTCTACTACTGAAATGATAACACACTATGGTCTAACTGGTAGACTACTGAAATGATAACACACTATGGTCTAACTGGTCTACTACTGAAATGATAACACACTGGTCTAACTGGTAGACTACTGAAATGATAACACACTATGGTCTAACTGGTAGACTACTGAAATGATAACACACTATGGTCTATCTGGTCTACTACTGAAATGATAACACACTATGGTCTAACTGGTAGACTACTGAAATGATAACACACTATGGTCTAACTGGTAGACTACTGAAATGATAACACACTATGATCTAACTGGTAGACTACTGAAATGATGACACTATGGTCTAACTGGTCTACTACTGATATGATAACACACTATGGTCTAACTGGTAGACTACTGAAATGATAACACACTATGGTCTAACTGGTCTACCACTGAACTGATAACACACTGGTCTACTACTGAAATGATAACACACTATGGTCTAACTGGTCTACTACTGAAATGATAACACACTATGGTCTAACTGGTCTACTACTGAAATGATAACACACTATGGTCTAACTGGTAGACTACTGAAATGATAACACACTGGTCTAACTGGTAGACTACTGAAATGATAACACTGGTCTAACTGGTCTACTACTGAAATGATAACACACTATGGTCTAACTGGTCTACTACTGAAATGATAACACACTGGTCTAACTGGTCTGAAATGATAACACACTCTGGTCTACTACTGAAATGATAACACACTATGGTCTAACTGGTAGACTACTGAAATGATAACACACTATGGTCTAACTGGTAGACTACTGAAATGATAACACACTATGGTCTAACTGGTCTACTACTGAAATGATAACACACTATGGTCTAACTGGTCTACTACTGAAATGATAACACACTGGTCAAACTGGTCTACTACTGAAATGATAACACACTGGTCTAACTGGTAGACTACTGAAATGATAACACACTATGGTCTAACTGGTAGACTACTGAAATGATAACACACTATGGTCTAACTGGTCTACTACTGAAATGATAACACACTATGGTCTAACTGGTCTACTACTGAAATGATAACACACTATGGTCTACTGAAATGCTACTCTGGTCTACTACTGAAATGATAACACACTGGTCTAACTGGTCTACTACTGAAATGATAACACACTATGGTTTAACTGGTCTACTACTGAAATGATAACACATGGTCTAACTGGTAGACTACTGAAATGATGACACTATGGTCTAACTGGTCTACTACTGAAATGATAACACACTATGGTCTAACTGGTAGACTACTGAAATGATAACACACTATGGTCTAACTGGTAGACTACAGAAATGATAACACACTGGTCTAACTGGTCTACTACTGAAATGATAACACACTATGGTCTAACTGGTAGACTACTGAAATGATAACACACTATGGTCTAACTGGTAGACTACTGAAATGATAACACACTATGGTCTGACTGGTAGACTACTGAAATGATGACACACGATGGTCTACTACTGAAATGATACACACTACTGAAACTGAAATGATGACACACGATGGTCTACTACTGAAATGATAACACACTATGGTCTGACTGGTCTACTACTGAAATGATAACACACTATGGTCTAACTGGTACTACTGAAATGATAACACACTATGGTCTAACTGGTAGACTACTGAAATGATAACACACTATGGTCTAACTGGTCTACTACTGAAATGATAACACACTGGTCTAACTGGTAGACTACTGAAATGATAACACACTATGGTCTAACTGGTCTACTACTGAAATGATAACACACTATGGTCTAACTGGTAGACTACTGAAATGATAACACACTATGGTCTAACTGGTAGACTACTGAAATGATAACACACTATGGTCTAACTGGTCTACTACTGAAATGATAACACACTATGGTCTAACTGGTAGACTACTGAAATGATAACACACTATGGTCCAATCTGGTCTAGACTGAAATGATGACACTATGGTCTAACTGGTCTACTACTGAAATGATAACACACTCTGGTCTATTACTGAAATGATAACACACTATGGTCTAACTGGTAGACTACTGAAATGGTAACACTATGGTCTAACTGGTCTATTACTGAAATGATAACACACTATGGTCTACTACTGAAATGCTAACACACTATGGTCTAACTGGTCTACTACTGAAATGATAACACACTATGGTCTAACTGGTAGACTACTGAAATGATACACTGGTCTAACTGGTAGACTACTGAAATGATAACACACTGGTCTACTACTGAAATGATAACACACTATGGTCTAACTGGTAGACTACTGAAATGATAACACACTATGGTCTAACTGGTAGACTACTGAAATGATAACACACAATGGTCTAACTGGTAGACTACTGAAATGATAACACACTGGTCTACTACTGAAATGATAACACACTGGTCTAACTGGTAGACTACTGAAATGATAACACACTATGGTCTAACTGGTAGACTACTGAAATGATAACACACTATGGTCTAACTGGTCTTCTACTAAAATGATAACACACTATGGTCTAACTTTCTACTACTGAAATGATAACACTATGGACTAACTGGTCTACTGAAATGATAACACACTCTGGTCTACTACTGAAATGATAACACACTATGGTCTAACTGGTAGACTACTGAAATGATAAACACTATGGTCTAACTGGTCTACTACTGAAATGATAACACACTATGGTCTAACTGAAATGATAACACACTATGGTCTACTACTGAAATGATAACACACTATGGTCTAACTGGTCTACTACTGAAATGATAACACACTATGGTCTAACTGGTCTACTACTGAAATTATAACACACTGGTCTAACTGGTCTACTACTGAAATGATAACACACTATGGTCTAACTGGTCTACTACTGAAATGATAACACACTATGGTCTAACTGGTAGACTACTGAAATGATAACACACTATGGTCTAACTGGTAGACTACTGAAATGATAACACACGATGGTCTAACTGGTCTACTACTGAAATGATGACACACTATGGTCTAACTACTACTGAAATGATAACACACTATGGTCCAACTGGTCTAACTGAAATGATGACACTATGGTCTAACTGGTCTACTACTGAAATGATAACACACTATGGTCCAACTGGTCTACTACTGAAATGATAACACACTATGGTCTAACTGGTCTACTACTGAAATGATAACACTATGGTCTCTGGTCTATTACTGAAATGATAACACACTATGGTCTAACTGGTAGACTACTGAAATGATAACACACTATGGTCTAACTGGTAGGAAATGGTAACACACTGGTCTAACTGGTCTACTACTGAAATGATAACACACTATGGTCTAACTGGTAGACTACTGAAATGATAACACACTATGGTCTAACTGGTAGACTACTGAAATGATAACACACTATGGTCCAACTGGTAGACTGAAATGATGACACTATGGTCTAACTGGTCTACTACTGAAATGATAACACACTCTGGTCTATTACTGAAATGATAACACACTATGGTCTAACTGGTAGACTACTGAAATGATAACACACTATGGTCTAACTGGTAGACTACTGAAATGGTAAAACACTATGGTCTAACTGGTCTACTACTGAAATGATAACACACTATGGTCTACTACTGAAATGATAACACACTATGGTCTAACTGGTAGACTACTGAAATGATAACACACTATGGTCTAACTGGTCTACTACTGAAATGATAACACACTGGTCTAACTGGTAGACTACTGAAATGATAACACACTATGGTCTGACTGGTCTACTACTGAAATGATAACACACTATGGTCTAACTGGTAGACTACTGAAATGATAACACACTATGGTCTAACTGGTAGACTACTGAAATGATAACACACTATGGTCTAACTGGTCTACTACTGAAATGATAACACACTATGGTCTAACTGGTAGACTACTGAAATGATAACACACTATGGTCCAATCGGTCTACGACTGAAATGATGACACTATGGTCTAACTGGTCTACTACTGAAATGATAACACACTCTGGTCTATTACTGAAATGATAACACACTATGGTCTAACTGGTAGACTACTGAAATGGTAACACACTATGGTCTAACTGGTCTATTACTGAAATGATAACACACTATGGTCTACTACTGAAATGCTAACACACTATGGTCTAACTGGTCTACTACTGAAATGATAACACACTATGGTCTAACTGGTAGACTACTGAAATGATAACACACTGGTCTAACTGGTAGACTACTGAAATGATAACACACTGGTCTACTACTGAAATGATAACACACTATGGTCTAACTGGTAGACTACTGAAATGATAACACACTATGGTCTAACTGGTAGACTACTGAAATGATAACACACAATGGTCTAACTGGTAGACTACTGAAATGATAACACACTGGTCTACTACTGAAATGATAACACACTGGTCTAACTGGTAGACTACTGAAATGATAACACACTATGGTCTAACTGGTAGACTACTGAAATGATAACACACTATGGTCTAACTGGTCTTCTACTGAAATGATAACACACTATGGTCTAACTTTTCTACTACTGAAATGATAACACTATGGACTAACTGGTCTACTGAAATGATAACACACTCTGGTCTACTACTGAAATGATAACACACTATGGTCTAACTGGTAGACTACTGAAATGATAACACACTATGGTCTAACTGGTCTACTACTGAAATGATAACACACTATGGTCTAACTGGTAGACTACTGAAATGATAACACACTATGGTCTACTACTGAAATGATAACACACTATGGTCTAACTGGTCTACTACTGAAATGATAACACACTATGGTCTAACTGGTCTACTACTGAAATTATAACACACTGGTCTAACTGGTCTACTACTGAAATGATAACACACTATGGTCTAACTGGTCTACTACTGAAATGATAACACACTATGGTCTAACTGGTAGACTACTGAAATGATAACACACTATGGTCTAACTGGTAGACTACTGAAATGATAACACACGATGGTCTAACTGGTCTACGACTGAAATGATGACACTATGGTCTAACTGGTCTACGACTGAAATGATAACACACTATGGTCCAACTGGTCTACGACTGAAATGATGACACTATGGTCTAACTGGTCTACTACTGAAATGATAACACACTCTGGTCTATTACTGAAATGATAACACACTATGGTCTAACTGGTAGACTACTGAAATGGTAACACACTATGGTCTAACTGGTAGACTACTGAAATGGTAACACACTATGGTCTAACTGGTCTATTACTGAAATGATAACACACTATGGTCTAACTGGTCTACTACTGAAATGATAACACACTATGGTCTAACTGGTAGACTACTGAAATGATAACACACTATGGTCCAACTGGTCTACGACTGAAATGATGACACTATGGTCTAACTGGTCTACTACTGAAATGATAACACACTCTGGTCTATTACTGAAATGATAACACACTATGGTCTAACTGGTAGACTACTGAAATGGTAACACACTATGGTCTAACTGGTAGACTACTGAAATGGTAAAACACTATGGTCTAACTGGTCTATTACTGAAATGATAACACACTATGGTCTACTACTGAAATGCTAACACACTATGGTCTAACTGGTCTACTACTGAAATGATAACACACTATGGTCTAACTGGTAGACTACTGAAATGATAACACACTGGTCTAACTGGTAGACTACTGAAATGATAACACACTATGGTCTAACTGGTAGACTACTGAAATGATAACACACTATGGTCTAACTGGTCTACTACTGAAATGATAACACACTCTGGTCTACTACTGAAATGATAACACACTATGGTCTGACTGGTCTACTACTGAAATGATAACACACTATGGTCTAACTGGTCTACTACTGAAATGATAACACACTATGGTCTAACTGGTAGACTACTGAAATGATAACACACTATGGTCTAACTGGTAGACTACTGAAATGATAACACTGGTCTAACTGGTCTACTACTGAAATGATAACACACTGGTCTAACTGGTCTACTACTGAAATGATAACACACTATGGTCTACTACTGAAATGATAACACACTGGTCTAACTGGTCTACTACTGAAATGATAACATACTATGGTTTAACTGGTCTACTACTGAAATGATAACACACTATGGTCTAACTGGTAGACTACTGAAATGATGACACTATGGTCTAACTGGTCTACTACTGATATAACACACTATGGTCTAACTGGTCTACAACTGAAATGATAACACACTATGGTCTGACTGGTAGACTACTGAAATGATAACACACTGGTCTACTACTGAAATGATAACACACTATGGTTTAACTGGTCTACTACTGAAATGATAACACACTATGGTCTAACTGGTAGACTACTGAAATGATGACACTATGGTCTAACTGGTCTACTACTGAAATGATAACACACTATGGTCTAACTGGTAGACTACTGAAATGATAACACACTGGTCTAACTGGTCTACTACTGAAATGATAACACACTATGGTCTAACTGGTAGACTACTGAAATGATAACACACTATGGTCTAACTGGTCTACTACTGAAATGATAACACACTGGTCTAACTGGTAGACTACTGAAATGATAACACACTATGGTCTAACTGGTAGACTACTGAAATGATAACACACTATGGTCTATCTGGTCTACTACTGAAATGATAACACACTATGGTCTAACTGGTAGACTACTGAAATGATAACACACTATGGTCTAACTGGTAGACTACTGAAATGATAACACACTATGGTCTAACTGGTAGACTACTGAAATGATGACACTATGGTCTAACTGGTCTACTACTGATATGATAACACACTATGGTCTAACTGGTAGACTACTGAAATGATAACACACTATGGTCTAACTGGTCTACTACTGAACTGATAACACACTGGTCTACTACTGAAATGATAACACACTATGGTCTGACTGGTCTACTACTGAAATGATAACACACTATGGTCTAACTGGTCTACTACTGAAATGATAACACACTATGGTCTAACTGGTAGACTACTGAAATGATAACACACTGGTCTAACTGGTAGACTACTGAAATGATAACACTGGTCTAACTGGTCTACTACTGAAATGATAACACACTCTGGTCTACTACTGAAATGATAACACACTATGGTCTAACTGGTCTACTACTGAAATGATAACACACTGGTCTAACTGGTCTACTACTGAAATGATAACACACTATGGTCTACTACTGAAATGATAACACACTGGTCTAACTGGTCTACTACTGAAATGATAACATACTATGGTTTAACTGGTCTACTACTGAAATGATAACACACTATGGTCTAACTGGTAGACTACTGAAATGATGACACTATGGTCTAACTGGTCTACTACTGATATAACACACTATGGTCTAACTGGTCTACAACTGAAATGATAACACACTATGGTCTGACTGGTAGACTACTGAAATGATAACACACTGGTCTACTACTGAAATGATAACACACTATGGTTTAACTGGTCTACTACTGAAATGATAACACACTATGGTCTAACTGGTAGACTACTGAAATGATGACACTATGGTCTAACTGGTCTACTACTGAAATGATAACACACTATGGTCTAACTGGTAGACTACTGAAATGATAACACACTGGTCTAACTGGTCTACTACTGAAATGATAACACACTATGGTCTAACTGGTAGACTACTGAAATGATAACACTATGGTCTAACTGGTCTACTACTGAAATGATAACACACTGGTCTAACTGGTAGACTACTGAAATGATAACACACTATGGTCTAACTGGTAGACTACTGAAATGATAACACACTATGGTCTATCTGGTCTACTACTGAAATGATAACACACTATGGTCTAACTGGTAGACTACTGAAATGATAACACACTATGGTCTAACTGGTAGACTACTGAAATGATAACACACTATGGTCTAACTGGTAGACTACTGAAATGATGACACTATGGTCTAACTGGTCTACTACTGATATGATAACACACTATGGTCTAACTGGTAGACTACTGAAATGATAACACACTATGGTCTAACTGGTCTACTACTGAACTGATAACACACTGGTCTACTACTGAAATGATAACACACTATGGTCTGACTGGTCTACTACTGAAATGATAACACACTATGGTCTAACTGGTCTACTACTGAAATGATAACACACTATGGTCTAACTGGTAGACTACTGAAATGATAACACACTGGTCTAACTGGTAGACTACTGAAATGATAACACTGGTCTAACTGGTCTACTACTGAAATGATAACACACTCTGGTCTACTACTGAAATGATAACACACTATGGTCTAACTGGTCTACTACTGAAATGATAACACACTGGTCTAACTGGTCTACTACTGAAATGATAACACACTCTGGTCTACAACTGAAATGATAACACACTATGGTCTAACTGGTAGACTACTGAAATGATAACACACTATGGTCTAACTGGTAGACTACTGAAATGATAACACACTATGGTCTAACTGGTCTACTACTGAAATGATAACACACTATGGTCTAACTGGTCTACTACTGAAATGATAACACACTGGTCAAACTGGTCTACTACTGAAATGATAACACACTATGGTCTAACTGGTAGACTACTGAAATGATAACACACTATGGTCTAACTGGTAGACTACTGAAATGATAACACACTATGGTCTAACTGGTCTACTACTGAAATGATAACACACTATGGTCTAACTGGTCTATTACTGAAATGATAACACACTATGGTCTACTACTGAAATGCTAACACACTCTGGTCTACTACTGAAATGATAACACACTGGTCTAACTGGTCTACTACTGAAATGATAACACACTATGGTTTAACTGGTCTACTACTGAAATGATAACACACTATGGTCTAACTGGTAGACTACTGAAATGATGACACTATGGTCTAACTGGTCTACTACTGAAATGATAACACACTATGGTCTAACTGGTAGACTACTGAAATGATAACACACTATGGTCTAACTGGTCTACTACTGAAATGATAACACTATGGTCTAACTGGTCTACTACTGAAATGATAACACACTGGTCTACTACTGAAATGATAACACACTGGTCTAACTGGTAGACTACTGAAATGATAACACACTATGGTCTAACTGGTAGACTACTGAAATGATAACACACTATGGTCTAACTGGTAGACTACTGAAATGATAACACACTATGGTCTAACTGGTAGACTACTGAAATGATAACACTGGTCTAACTGGTCTACTACTGAAATGATAACACACTCTGGTCTACTACTGAAATGATAACATACTATGGTCTGACTGGTAGACTACTGAAATGATAACACACTATGGTCTAACTGGTAGACTACTGAAATGATAACACACTATGGTCTAACTGGTCTACTACTGAAATGATAACACACTGGTCTAACTGGTCTACTACTGAAATGATAACACACTATGGTCTAACTGGTAGACTACTGAAATGATGACACACTATGATCTAACTGGTCTACTACTGAAATGATAACACACTAAGGTCTAACTGGTAGACTACTGAAATGATGACACACTATGATCTAACTGGTAGACTACTGAAATGATAACACACTATGGTCTGACTGGTCTACTACTGAAATGATAACACACTATGGTCTAACTGGTCTACTACTGAAATGATAACACACTATGGTCTAACTGGTAGACTACTGAAATGATAACACACTGGTCTAACTGGTAGACTACTGAAATGATAACACTGGTCTAACTGGTCTACTACTGAAATGATAACACACTCTGGTCTACTACTGAAATGATAACACACTATGGTCTAACTGGTCTACTACTGAAATAATAACACACTGGTCTAACTGGTCTACTACTGAAATGATAACACACTCTGGTCTACTACTGAAATGATAACACACTATGGTCTAACTGGTAGACTACTGAAATGATAACACACTATGGTCTAACTGGTAGACTACTGAAATGATAACACACTATGGTCTAACTGGTCTACTACTGAAATGATAACACACTATGGTCTAACTGGTCTACTACTGAAATGATAACACACTGGTCAAACTGGTCTACTACTGAAATGATAACACACTATGGTCTAACTGGTAGACTACTGAAATGATAACACACTATGGTCTAACTGGTAGACTACTGAAATGATAACACACTATGGTCTAACTGGTCTACTACTGAAATGATAACACACTATGGTCTAACTGGTCTATTACTGAAATGATAACACACTATGGTCTACTACTGAAATGCTAACACACTCTGGTCTACTACTGAAATGATAACACACTGGTCTAACTGGTCTACTACTGAAATGATAACACACTATGGTTTAACTGGTCTACTACTGAAATGATAACACACTATGGTCTAACTGGTAGACTACTGAAATGATGACACTATGGTCTAACTGGTCTACTACTGAAATGATAACACACTATGGTCTAACTGGTAGACTACTGAAATGATAACACACTATGGTCTAACTGGTAGACTACTGAAATGATAACACACTATGGTCTAACTGGTCTACTACTGAAATGATAACACACTGGTCTACTACTGAAATGATAACACACTATGGTCTAACTGGTAGACTACTGAAATGATAACACACTATGGTCTAACTGGTAGACTACTGAAATGATAACACACTATGGTCTAACTGGTAGACTACTGAAATGATAACACACTATGGTCTAACTGGTAGACTACTGAAATGATAACACTGGTCTAACTGGTCTACTACTGAAATGATAACACACTCTGGTCTACTACTGAAATGATAACATACTATGGTCTGACTGGTAGACTACTGAAATGATAACACACTATGGTCTAACTGGTAGACTACTGAAATGATAACACACTATGGTCTAACTGGTCTACTACTGAAATGATAACACACTGGTCTAACTGGTCTACTACTGAAATGATAACACACTATGGTCTAACTGGTAGACTACTGAAATGATGACACACTATGATCTAACTGGTCTACTACTGAAATGATAACACACTAAGGTCTAACTGGTAGACTACTGAAATGATGACACACTATGATCTAACTGGTCTACTACTGAAATGATAACACTATGGTCTGACTGGTCTACTACTGAAATGATAACACACTATGGTCTAACTGGTCTACGACTGAAATGATGACACTATGGTCTAACTGGTCTACTACTGAAATGATAACACACTGGTCTAACTGGTCTACTACTGAAATGATAACACACTATGGTCTAACTGGTAGACTACTGAAATGATAACACACTATGGTCTAACTGGTCTACTACTGAAATGATAACACACTATGGTCTAACTGGTAGACTACTGAAATGATGACACACTATGATCTAACTGGTCTACTACTGAAATGATAACACACTATGGTCTAACTGGTAGACTACTGAAATGATGACACACTATGATCTAACTGGTCTACTACTGAAATGATAACACTATGGTCTGACTGGTCTACTACTGAAATGATAACACACTGGTCTAACTGGTAGACTACTGAAATGATGACACACTATGGTCTAACTGGTCTACTACTGAAATGATAACACACTGGTCTAACTGGTAGACTACTGAAATGATGACACACTATGGTCTAACTGGTCTACTACTGAAATGATAACACACTGGTCTAACTGGTCTACTACTGAAATGATAACACACTATGGTCTAACTGGTCTACTACTGAAATGATAACACACTATGGTCTAACTGGTAGACTACTGAAATGATGACACACTATGATCTAACTGGTCTACTACTGAAATGATAACACACTATGGTCTAACTGGTAGACTACTGAAATGATGACACACTATGGTCTAACTGGTAGACTACTGAAATGATAACACACTATGGTCTAACTGGTCTACTACTGAAATGATAACACACTATGGTCTGACTGGTCTACACCTTCACATGAGCACCAAAATGCCTACTGCGCCCATGCTCTACCAAGGTTTTCCATCACCCAGCGCTGACCTACTACAGTGGCTATGTTGGGCTATTGTACTTCAAACTATGTGTAGGCGGGTTGCTTAGTATTCAAACAGCCTCAGTCATACTCATAGAGGTGCTTCCACAATAATGTAGTTTGTTCTTCATACAAGGTTGCTTGGACAAAAATCTAGAATATAACAATGCATGAAGATGAAGGGCTTGAGGAGGGGTTGCCTTTTGCAGATGGAGGGCTTTCTTTCCTGCATGGAGGGCTTGAGGAGGGGTTGCCTTTCCTGCAGATGGAGGGCTTGAGGGGAGTTGCCTTTCCTGCAGATGGAGGGCTTGGAGGGGAGTTGCCTTTCCTGCAGATGGAGGGCTTGAGGAGGGGAGTTGCCTTTCCTGCAGATGGAGGGCTTGAGGAGGGGAGTTGCCTTTCCTGCAGATGGAGGGCTTGAGGAGGGGAGTTGCCTTTCCTGCAGATGGAGGGCTTGAGGAGGGGAGTTGCCTTTCCTGCAGATGGAGGGCTTGAGGAGGGGAGTTGCCTTTCCTGCAGATGGAGGGCTTGAGGAGGGGAGTTGCCTTTCCTGCAGATGGAGGGCTTGAGGAGGGGAGTTGCCTTTCCTGCAGATGGAGGGCTTGAGGAGGGGAGTTGCCTTTCCTGCAGATGGAGGGCTTGAGGAGGGGAGTTGCCTTTCCTGCAGATGGATGGGCATTGAGGAGGGGAGTTGCCTTCCATCCTGCAGATGGAGGGTTGAGGAGGGGAGTCCTTTCCTGCAGATGGAGGGCTTGAGGAGGGAGTTGCCTTTCCTGCAGATGGAGGGCTTGAGGAGGGGAGTTGCCTTTCCTGCAGATGGAGGGCTTGTCACGGACCTTTCATCATGGACTTGAGGAGGAGTTGCCTTTCCTGCAGATGGAGGGTGGAGGGTTTGAGGAGGGGAGTTGCCTTTCCCAGATGGAGGGCTTGAGGAGGGGAGTTGCCTTTCCTGCAGATGCAAACTATTAGCAAGATGTGCATTAGTACACCCATCACAGACCCGTCACGGTCCCATCACGGTCCCATCACAGACCCATCACGGACCCGTTACGGTCCCATCACAGTCCCGTCACGGACCCATCACGGACCCGTTACGGTCCCATCACAGACCCATCACGGACCCGTTACGGTCCCATCACAGACCCATCACGGACCCGACGGTCCCATCACAGACCCATCACGGACCCGTTACGGTCCCATCACATCACAGACCCATCACGGGACGGTCCCATCACGGACCCGTTACGGTCCCATCACAGACCCATCACGGACCCGTTACGGTCCCATCACAGACCCATCACGGACCCGTTACGGTCCCATCACAGTCCCATCACGGACCCATCACGGACCCGACGGTCCCATCACGGACCCGTTACGGTCCCATCACAGACCCATCACGGACCCGTTACGGTCCCATCACAGTCCCGTCACGGACCCATCACGGGACCCATCACAGTCCCATCACAGTCGGTCCCATCACGGACCGACCCATCACGGACCCATCACAGTCCCATCACAGGACCCATCACAGTCCCATCACAGTCCCATCACGGACCCATCACAGTCCCATCACGGACCCATCACGGGTCCCATCACAGACCCGTCACAGTCCCTGTCCATTACAACTCTATGACGCTCATTTAAGTGCCACCTAATAATTGAAAATAAGCACACACCGTGCGTGTCTGTGCGGCCGGTGTGTGTGTGACAGGACTGGGAGCATGGTGTTAAAACTATACACGGGAGAGAATGGTCAAAATGTCTCCTCCAAGTGGCAAAACTAAAACCTTCGGATTGGTCGTCACTAGTTACCACAGCCACAAAGTCGTAAACCCTGTCGTGAATGTGTTATCTTGACACTATTTATATGGACAGTCTGGTGATGACAGGAAACTTTTGTTGTTGTTCATTCACTCAGTGCTGATTGAATGTTTATTTCTGTTTGCTTGGTAAAATGTTTTACTCTAAAACAGTTGATGTGTTGAAAACAGTCACATAGCCAACTAAATTCGCAATCATGTGCTTTTCTTTTGACTGCGCAAAGGTCCTAACGGTAATTATGTTGTTGTTTGACCTGGGTAACTTGCCGCTGTGTTGATCAGTCAGGGCACATTTAGGATTATAATGGCAATAATAAAATAGCATTGACAAGAGAAGGGAGCTAACTGAATCAATACATACGGCAAGGGCTGTAACGTTATCTAGCTACACAAATCAGATTGACTATTGTATGGAGGAACGTTAACGTTAGATGAGCAATGCCCATTGCATGTATTTAGTGGGGTACGACTCCAGGACTTTTGGAGTCGACTCCGTCACCTGTGATCGGAGTCGACTCTTGCGCGACTCCCAAAGCACGCTGAAACGGAAGTGCACACACACCACCTCGTTATTGCAGAGTCCTGCTAGGAAGACGACATTCAGATTCTAGAGGACTGACACTGCCAATTTGCTCATCAATTTAGTCTATAATATAATATATGCCATTTAGCAGACGCTTTTATCCAAAGCGACTTACATTCATGTGTGCCTACATTCTACGTATGGGTGGTCCCGGGGATCGAACCCACTACCCTGGCGTTACAAGCGCCATTCTCTACCAACTGAGCTACAGAAGGACCACATGTTGCCCCCGCAGTCGACCCTGTCCCTGTCAGCCTGAAAAAAAGGTCCTTTTTGTTTGAATGTAGAAGGTGGTGAACAGCAACTAGAATATTGCAGTGATATTTCTGATGCGTGCAGCCTTAACGCACGGGATGACGCGACGCACTCCACGCTGATAAACCTCTTCTTTGCCATGTTAGAGCCCTATTCGGACGGGCATTACTAGAGATGTTAGTTTTGTCATTATTATCCAAACATGTTATTCCAGAGGACCATTCACACAGGATTCGTTTTTCCAAAACTTCCAAACCCCCCCCCCCCTTCCCTGCAATTCGTATTTTTTTCTAATTGATTGGATGGAAGCCTGGATGTTTTTATTGTAGGCGTGAAGATATTTCAACGCCGTGTCCTCAGGATAATAGGTTCAAACTGATATCTCGTGCTTGGCTGCCAAATGTATAGGTGTCTCCATCATATGTACATTGATGAAGTGTGATCATAATCATTATTTTAGTGATCCATGGGATAGACGTCCTTCCTAATAACAATGCCCCCTCATCCAGCTGATTTGAGCAACTGCTGTATTTACACTTGACTGTGTTTACGGACAGAGTATGTGCAATTTCCTAAATGTTTAGCAGGGTTGCTTCTTTGCGAACTATTGCCTATGACAGGGCTCTCCAACCCTGTTCGTGGGAGAGCTACCGTCCTGTAGGTTTTCACTCCAACCCTGTTCGTGGAGAGCTACTGTCCTGTAGGTTCTCACTCCAACCCTGTTCCGGGAGAGCTACCGTCCTGTAGGTTTTCACTCCAACCCTGTTCCTGGAGAGCTACCGTCCTGTAGGTTTTCACTCCAACCCTGTTCGTGGAGAGCTACCGTCCTGTAGGTTTTCACTCCAACCCTGTTCCTGGAGAGCTACCGTCCTGTAGGTTTTCACTCCAACCCTGTTCGTGGAGAGCTACCGTCCTGTAGGTTTTCACTCCAACCCTGTTCGTGGAGATCTACCGTCCTGTAGGTTTTCACTCCAACCCTGTTCGTGGAGAGCTACCGTCCTGTAGGTTTTCACTCCAACCCTGTTCGTGGAGAGCTACCGTCCTGTAGGTTTTCACTCCAACCCTGTTCGTGGAGAGCTACCGTCCTGTAGGTTTTCACTCCAACCCTGTTCCTGGAGAGCTACCGTCCTGTAGGTTTTCACTCCAACCCTGTTCCTGGAGAGCTACCGTCCTGTAGGTTTCCACTCCAACCCTCATCTAGCGCATCTGACTCTAAATAGCTGGTTGATAAACAGAATCAGGTTAGTTAGGCTACAACTGGAGTTGGAGGGAAAACCTATAGGACGGTAGCTCTCCAGGAACAGGGATGGCGAGTCCTGGTTTAGGATATCAAGACAGTCATTAAATAAACTGTAGCGACCCGCACAGACAGCTGTGTGTTATGTGTTAGGCTAGGAGGTGGTTGTGTTGTACTGACCAGTACCCGGTGTTCGCGGGATCCGACATGTCAATCAACCTGCTATCTGCCAATCACGGGAATGCCTGGAATGTTCTGATGCCGGGCATCCTGGTGGTTGGCGGAGTGGCGTGGAGGGGGGTTGGGCAGGGGGTTGGAGCATTGGAAGTTAAGACCAGGTTCAGCTTTTGTTCTCTCTCTCTTACGTCTGGGCTTCACAAGAGAAGGTCACGATTGGCTTGTGGGTTATCTGTCATCTATTTGGCGTGTGCTACGGCCCAAACAGTAGCCTGTGTAAAGTTGGTTTAATAAACCGTCAATTCGCAAACTCAAGCCTCTGTCTGGACAATTGTTCATTTATGATCTAGTCAGGTCATTACAAAACGATAGGCAATACTTTTGTATTGCACACGCAGGTCTAATTAAACGGATGCATTTGGTGATGTTCCACTTCAATTCACCGGCACTATGAAGAAAAGTTTAGCCAAAGTCATTGGGAGCCTAATATATACTTTAATATACGTTTGGTACATTTACAAGGCATTGCTAGATACAGATTACCACTCGGTCTGTTCTGTGTAGAATAGTTCAGCCTACTCATTGATATCCCCTACTTCACTGAATTTGAGTGAGACATTGCAAGCGAAGAAATCTCGAGATACAGTATTGCGATAGCCGATAGCGGGGCGTCAGGTAGCCGAGTGGTTAGAGCGTCAAACTAGTAATTTGTTCTTAACTGATTTGCATAGTTAAATAAAGGTAAAATAAAAATAGCAGGCCTGGGCAATTTCAGTCCTCGGTGCCTGATTGATGTCACACTTTTCAGCCAGCACACGTGATTTGCTGCATGCCATGATAAATATGGGACTGTTTTCAAGCCCTAAAAAGTCTCCTTCAACCACTTCAAATTCTTCTACAATTTTTTTTCTCTCCTAGTAAGATCGAATTAATTCAAACTTAAAACAAAAAAACATTTTTTCTCTTGTCAGCCAGGTCGCTCAAGATCCACTGCGAAATTTGACGTTCATCCAGGTGAGCAAGATGTTGGGAGATGACCGGCCACGAGGCAACGGTCAATGCTATTGCCATCGAGTAGGATTGGGTTTGGCACATTTTTTGTTCTTTTATTTTTGTACCCTTTTTCGTGATATCCAAATTGGTAGTTACAGTCTTGTCCCATCTCTGCAACTCTTCTATGGACTCGGGAGAGGCAAAGGTCCTCCGAAACACAACCCTGCCAAGCTGCACTGCTTGCTGACACACTGCTTGCTTAACCCCTGAAGCCGAAGTCAGCGTGCATGCGGCGGGCCCGCCACAAGGAGTCGCTAAAGCGCGATGGGTCAACGATATCTCGGCCAGCCAAACCCTCCCATAACCCGGAAGACGCTGGCTAATTTGGCACCACCTCATGGGGTTCCCGGTCGCGGCCAACTGCGACACAGCCTGGGATCGAACCCTGGTCTGTAGTGACACCTCAAACACTGCATTGCAGGGACTTAGACCGCTGCGCCACTCAGGAGACAAGTGTCTTTTGTTTTAACCAAATCTAATTTTATTCGTCACATACACGTGGTTAGCAGATGTTAAAATGCGAGTGTAGCGAAATGCTTGTGCTTCTTGTTCCGACTATGCAGTAATATCTAACAAGTAATCTAACAAATTCACTACAACTACCTTATACACACAAATGTAAAGGAATAAATAAGAATATGTACATATAAATATATGGATGAGGGATGGCCGTGCGGCATAGGCAAGATGCAGTAGACGATGTAGAATACAGTATATACTGTACATATGATATGAATAATGTTGGGTATGTAAACATGGCGTTCTTTATAGTAACTAGTGATACCTTTGTTAAGTCTGTTTATTTAGTTGGCCAGAGATTTCAGTCTCTATGTTGGCAACAGCCTCTCTGAGTTAGTGATGGCTGTTTAACAGTCTGATGGCCTTGAGATAGAAGCTGTTTTTCAGTCTTTCTGTCCCAGCTTTGATGCACCTGTACTGACCTCGCCTTCTGGATTATAGCGGGGTGAACAGGCAGTGTCTCAGGTGGTTGTTGTCCTTGATGATCTTTTTGGCCTTCCTGTGACACCGGGTGCTGTAGGTGTCCTGGAGGGCAGGTAGTTTGCCCCCCCAGGTGATGCGTTGTGCAGACCTCATTACCCCCTGGAGAGCCCTGCGGTTGAGGGCGGAGCAGTTGCTGTACTAGGCGGTGATACAGCCCGACAAGATGCATCTGTAAAAGTTTGAGTGTTTTAGAAGCCAAATTTCTTCAGCCTCCTGAGGTTGAAGAGGCGCTGTTGTGCCTTCTTCACCACGCTGTCTATGTGGGTGGACCATTTCAGTTTGTCCATGATGTGTACGCAGAGGAACGTAACTTTCCACCTTCTCCACTACTGTCCCGTGGATGGGGGGCTGCTCCCTCTGCTGTTTCCTGAAGTCCATGATCAGCTCCTTTTGTTGACGTTGAGTGGGAGGTTATTTTCCTGGCACCAGACTCGCAAGGCCCTCACCACCTCCCTGTAGGCCGTCTCACCATTGTTGGTTATCAAGCTTACCTTTAGTTAACGAGGCAAGTCAGTTAAGAACAAATTCTTATTTTCAATGACGGCCTAGGAACAGTGGGTTAACTGCCTGTTCAGGGGCAGAACGACAGATTTGTACATTGTCAGCTCGGGGGTTTGAACTTGCAACCTTCCGGTTACTAGTCCAACACTCTAACCACTAGTCCAACACTCTAACCACCAGGCTACGCTGCCTACCACTGTAGTGTCGTCTGCAGACTTGATGATTGAGTTGGAGGTGTGCATGGCCACGCAGTCATGGGTGAATAGGGAGTACAGGAGAGGGCTGAGAACGCACCCTTGTGGGGCCCATGTGTTGAGGATCAGAGGGCTGGAGATGTTGTTTCCTACCTTCACCACCTGGGGGCGACTCGTCAAAGTCCAGGACCCAGGGTCTTGAGCTTAATGATGAGTTTGGCACGTACTATGGTGTTAAATGCTGAGCTGTAGTCAATGAACAGCATTCTTACGTAGGTATTCCTCTTACCTTAACCATTAACCCTTACCATAACCACTAACCCTTCAGATAACCATTATCCCTTACCTTAACCATTTACCCGTACTTCAACCATTAACCCGAACATCAACTATTAACCTGTACCTCAGGCATTAACCCTTATCTTAACCATTAACCCTTACCTCAACCATTCAGCTAACCATTAACCCTTACCTTAACCATTAACCATTTAACCTTTACCTTAACCATTAACCCTTAACCATTCAGCTAACCATTAACATCAACTATTAACCATTGAACATCAACTATTAACCCTCAGGCATTAACCCTTACCTTAACCATTAACCCTTAACCCTTCAGATAACCATTAACCCTTAACCCTTCAGGTAACCATTAACCCTTACCTTAACCATTAACCCTTACCTTAACCATTAACCCTTAACCCTTCAGATAACCATTAACCCTTACCTTAACCATTAACCCTTACCTTAACCATTAACCCTTACCTCAACCATTAACCCTTACCTTAACCATTAACCCTTACCTTAACCATTAACCCTTAACCTTTCAGATAACCATCAACACTTACCTTAACCATTATCCCTTACCTTAACCATTAACCCTTACCTTAACCATTAACCCTTAACCTTTCAGATAACCATCAACACTTACCTTAACCATTATCCCTTACCTTAACCATTAACCCTTACCTTAACCATTAACCCTTAACCTTTCAGATAACCATCAACACTTACCTTAACCATTAACCCTTACCTTAACCATTAACCCTTAACCTTTCAGATAACCATTAACCCTTACCTTAACCATTAACCCTTAACCTTTCAGATAACCATCAACACTTACCTTAACCATTATCCCTTACCTTAACCATTATCCCTTACCATAACCATTAACCCTTAACCTTTCAGATAACCATCAACACTTACCTTAACCATTATCCCTTACCTTAACCATTAACCCTTACCTTAACCATTAACCCTTAACCTTTCAGATAACCATCAACACTTACCTTAACCATTATCCCTTACCTTAACCATTATCCCTTACCTTAACCATTCAGAATGAATGGGTATAAGAAGTGAGCTCCAGTTCCAGCGTGTAGCGTGTTCAATCCCGGAGTAGCGTGTTCAATCCCGGAGTAGCGTGTTCAATCCCGGAGTAGCGTGTTCAATCCCGGAGTAGCGTGTTCAATCCCGGAGTAGCGTGTTCAATCCCGGAGTAGCGTGTTCAATCCTGGAGTAGCGTGTTCAATCCCGGAGAAGCGTGTTCAATCCCGGAGTAGCGTGTTCAATCCCGGAGTCGCGTGTTCAATCCCGGAGTCGCGTGTTCAATCCCGGAGTCGCGTGTTCAATCCCGGAGTAGCGTGTTCAATCCCGGAGTCACGCGTTCAATCACAGGGTCGCGTGTTCTATCACAGGGTCGCGTGTTCTATCACAGGGTCGCGTGTTCTATCACGGGGTCGCGTGTTCTATCACAGGATCGCGTGTTCTATCACAGGGTCGCGTGTTCTATCACAGGGTCGCGTGTTCTATCACAGGGTCGCGTGTTCTATCACAGGGTCACGTGTTCTATCACAGGGTCGCGTGTTCAATCACAGGGTCGCGTGTTCTATCCTAGAGTTGCGTGTTCAATTGTTTAATCCCAAACCTTAACTATTCGGAATGAATGCCTAAAATTAACCTTCAAAATGTGAATTCTTTGGGGACAAATGTCGTATTCTGCACTGTAAGAGCTTGTTGCCCTTGTATGGGCTTAATTGCTAATCAGACCACATTCTGAGACAAGGAGATGCACAACAACACAGTCAGGTCATGAATATTCATGTGTTTATTAATGCCCTGTCATCTGGTCCAGAGGAGCGTTTTAATGTGTCTGTCTGTGTTCCATATTACTCTACTTCTTCTATTCATGACAGCTCCTGTTTGTGTGTGTATGTGTGTGTATGTGTGTGTGTGTGTGTGTGTGTGTGTGTGTGTGCATGTGTGTGTGTGTGTGTGTGGCTGCATGTGTGTGTGTGTTGTGCCCGCATCCGTGTGTGTGTGTGTGTGTGTGTTGTGCCCGCATCCGTGTGTGTGTGTTGTGGCTGCATCCGTGTGTGTGTGTATGTGTGTATATGTGTGTGTGTGTGTTATGCCCGCATCCATGTGTGTGTGTTGTGGCTGCATCCGTGTGTGTGTGTGTGTGTTGTGCCCGCATCCGTGAGTGTGTGTGTGTGTGTGTTGTGCCCGCATCCGTGAGTGTGTGTGTGTGTGTGTGTGTTGTGCGCTACTGTACTCCTCTCTTCCCATACCTCTCTATGACAGCTCCCATCTGGACTGTGTTCAATTAAATCTTCCTCTTTGCCAGGGAGGTTCACCCTGCAATATGTCACCACACACACACACACAATATGTCACCACACACACACACACACACACACACACACACACACTCACACACACACACACACACACACACACACACACACACACACTGTGTTCACACAAATCTTCCTCTTTGCCAGGGAGGTTCACCCTGCAATATGTCACCACACACACACACACAATATGTCACCACACACACACACACACACACACACACACACACACACACACACACACACACACACACACACACACACACACACACACACACACACACACACACACACACACACACACACACACACACACACACACACACACACACACACACACACACACTCCCTTACAATATGTAACTGAACATCAAACACAAAGCAGATGCAGAATCTAATCCAACGTCTGTCTGCTTTTACTACCAATTGGAACATGTAAATAAACTGACAGGAAGTCGTTAGATTTGAACAATCGCGCACTGCCGTTAGCGCAGTGTAGTCAACGTTAAAATAAGCCTGTCAAATCATCAACTACAACCAAAACACACACCTATGATATGAGGTACTCTAACCAAAACACACACCTATGATATGAGGTACACAAAAACACACCTATGAAACAAAACACACACCTATGATATGAGGTACTCTAACCAAAACACACAGCTATGATATGAGGTACTCTAACCAAAACACACAGCTATGATATGAGGTACACTAACCAAAACACACACCTATGATATGAGGTACTCTAACCAAAACACACACCTATGATATGAGGTACTCTAACCAAAACACACACCTATGATATGAGGTACACTAACCAAAACACACACCTATGATATGAGGAACTCTAACCAAAACACACACCTATGATATGAGGTACTCTAACTTTGGATTATCGCAGACCTCTGTCACATAACAAAGTGTAAAAAAATATATTATATATTTTGATGGACTGAAAATATATCAAAGAAAGGAACACAGAAACATTAAAAACAAAAAGTATTTCATATTTATATGTATTTATGTATTTAACATTCATAGTTGTAGGCAGATAAAAACATCAGAAAAGGAGAATAAATACCAGCACCTTTATCACAACAACAACAACAGTCACGTGACATCTGAAGTCTGCAGTCACGTGACTGCAGTCACGTGACATCTGCAGTCACGTGTCTGCAGTCACGTGACATCTGAAGTCTGCAGTCACGTGACATCTGAACTCTGCAGTCACGTGACATCTGAACTCTGCAGTCACGTGACATCTGAACTCTGCAGTCACGTGACATCTGAAGTCTGCAGTCACGTGACATCTGAAGTCTGCAGTCACGTGACATCTGAACTCTGCAGTCACGTGACATCTGAAGTCTGCAGTCACGTGAAAATAATATCACTTACAGAACTCGCTAGCTCGAAGCCATGTAAAAAAAATGACGTAATGAGTTGTTAGTTTCTACATCTGGATCGTGCAGACATTCCTACGGGGAAATAAACGGGGAAATAAGGTTTGAGGTTAACACCAGAATCAGTCAGTTTAACCTTTATGAATCAAAATGAGTCCGTTGCTAAAGAGTCGCTAGCTGTCAGAAATGGAACGACAACAGCCAAGTGTTAGCAGTTCTCGAGCTTCGTTTGGCGACGTCAAAGGCAACCTGACGTGTAGTTTCATTTTTTTTTTTTTTTTTTTTACATGTTAGCACATCGGTAGCTTTTCACTTGTTTTGAGTACATAAATGCTTCAAAATTCACACAAAAAAAGTGATGTTAGCTGACGAAGATTATCTCATAGAACAAAACGTATAAAATCTCCTCAGTCTGTGTTTACCACAGGCCTTATTTTGACCATTTAACCAACAAACAACCAACAACAACACAAAAACATTAATTAGTCAAACAAGCCAAGATGGAGTTAGCCTCCTCTAGCGCCCTCAAAAGACGCCATTACTATTGCTCTCTATCGTTTTAATATATAGGCCTACAGTAGATTATAGAAATAAACAGGGTCTCAATAACACTGCGTCCCTTTATTTGGTTTTGCCAGCGAAGAAGAAAGGAGAAAAGGAACATTTTGCCAACCGAAATACTGTACGTTTCCCTGACAGCGACCCAATAGAGTGGAGCTCTATACAACCAGAAAAACACCCAGAAAACATCTTAGGGAGGAGCCTGAGTACATTGTCTGCTAGTGATTCCACCTCAGTGAGGGAGGAGCCTGAGTACACAGTGTCTGTTAGTGATTCCACCTCAGTGAGGGAGGAGCCTGAGTACACAGTGTCTGTTAGTGATTCCACCTCAGTGAGGGAGGAGCCTGAGTACACAGTGTCTGTTAGTGATTCCACCTCAGTGAGGGAGGAGCCTGAGTACACAGTGTCTGTTAGTGATTCCACCACAGTGAGGGAGGAGCCTGAGTACACAGTGTCTGTTAGTGATTCCACCACAGTGAGGGAGGAGCCTGAGTACACAGTGTCTGTTAGTGATTCCACCTCAGTGAGGGAGGAGCCTGAGTACACAGTGTCTGTTAGTGATTCCACCACAGTGAGGGAGGAGCCTGAGTACACAGTGTCTGTTAGTGATTCCACCACAGTGAGGGAGGAGCCTGAGTACAGTGTCTGTTAGTGATTCCACCTCAGTGAGGGAGGAGCCTGAGTACACAGTGTCTGTTAGTGATTCCACCACAGTGAGGGAGGAGCCTGAGTACAGTGTCTGTTAGTGATTCCACCTCAGTGAGGGAGGAGCCTGAGTACACAGTGTCTGTTAGTGATTCCACCTCAGTGAGGGAGGAGCCTGAGTACACAGTGTCTGTTAGTGATTCCACCTCAGTGAGGGAGGAGCCTGAGTACACAGTGTCTGTTAGTGATTCCACCTCAGTGAGGGAGGAGCCTGAGTACACAGTGTCTGTTAGTGATTCCACCTCAGTGAGGGAGGAGCCTGAGTACACAGTGTCTGTTAATGATTCCACCACAGTGAGGGAGGAGCCTGAGTACACAGTGTCTGTTAGTGATTCCACCACAGTGAGGGAGGAGCCTGAGTACACAGTGTCTGTTAGTGATTCCACCTCAGTGAGGGAGGAGCCTGAGTACAGTGTCTGTTAGTGATTCCACCTCAGTGAGGGAGGAGCCTGAGTACAGTGTCTGTTAGTGATTCCACCTCAGTGAGGGAGGAGCCTGAGTACACAGTGTCTGTTAGTGATTCCACTTCAGTGAGGGAGGAGCCTGAGTACACAGTGTCTGTTAGTGATTCCACCTCAGTGAGGGAGGAGCCTGAGTACACAGTGTCTGTTAGTGATTCCACCTCAGTGAGGGAGGAGCCTGAGTACACAGTGTCTGTTAGTGATTCCACCTCAGTGAGGAGGAGCCTGAGTACACAGTGTCTGTTAGTGATTCCACCTGTCCTGTCCTGTCTAATGCCTGATTAATGTAGGTTTATGCCAGTAGAGTACACAGTGTCTATTAGTGATTCCACCTGTCCTGTCCTGTCTAATGCCTGATTAATGTAGGTTTATGCCAGTAGAGTACACAGTGTCTATTAGTGATTCCACCTGTCCTGTCCTGTCTAATGCCTGATTAATGTAGGTTTATGCCAGTAGAGTACACAGTGTCTATTAGTGATTCCACCTGTCCTGTCCTGTCTAATGCCTGATTAATGTAGGTTTATGCCAGTAGAGTACACAGTGCCTATTAGTGATTCCACCTGTCCTGTCCTGTCTAATGCCTGATTAATGTAGGTTTATGCCAGTAGAGTACACAGTGTCTATTAGTGATTCCACCTGTCCTGTCCTGTCTAATGCCTGATTAATGTAGGTTTATGCCAGTAGAGTACACAGTGCCTATTAGTGATTCCACCTGTCCTGTCCTGTCTAATGCCTGATTAATGTAGGTTTATGCCAGTAGAGTACACAGTGTCTATTAGTGATTCCACCTGTCCTGTCCTGTCTAATGCCTGATTAATGTAGGTTTATGCCAGTAGAGTACACAGTGTCTATTAGTGATTCCACCTGTCCTGTCCTGTCTAATGCCTGATTAATGTAGGTTTATGCCAGTAGAGTACACAGTGTCTATTAGTGATTCCACCTGTCCTGTCCTGTCTAATGCCTGATTAATGTAGGTTTATGCCAGTAGAGTACACAGTGTCTATTAGTGATTCCACCTGTCCTGTCCTGTCTAATGCCTGATTAATGTAGGTTTATGCCAGTAGAGTACACAGTGTCTATTAGTGATTCCACCTGTCCTGTCCTGTCTAATGCCTGATTAATGTAGGTTTATGCCAGTAGAGTACACAGTGCCTATTAGTGATTCCACCTGTCCTGTCCTGTCTAATGCCTGATTAATGTAGGTTTATGCCAGTAGAGTACACAGTGTCTATTAGTGATTCCACCTGTCCTGTCCTGTCTAATGCCTGATTAATGTAGGTTTATGCCAGTAGAGTACACAGTGTCTATTAGTGATTCCACCTGTCCTGTCCTGTCTAATGCCTGATTAATGTAGGTTTATGCCAGTAGAGTACACAGTGCCTATTAGTGATTCCACCTGTCCTGTCCTGTCTAATGCCTGATTAATGTAGGTTTATGCCAGTAGAGTACACAGTGTCTATTAGTGATTCCACCTGTCCTGTCCTGTCTAATGCCTGATTAATGTAGGTTTATGCCAGTAGAGTACACAGTGTCTATTAGTGATTCCACCTGTCCTGTCCTGTCTAATGCCTGATTAATGTAGGTTTATGCCAGTAGAGTACACAGTGTCTATTAGTGATTCCACCTGTCCTGTCCTGTCTAATGCCTGATTAATGTAGGTTTATGCCAGTAGAGTACACAGTGTCTATTAGTGATTCCACCTGTCCTGTCCTGTCTAATGCCTGATTAATGTAGGTTTATGCCAGTAGAGTACACAGTGTCTATTAGTGATTCCACCTGTCCTGTCCTGTCTAATGCCTGATTAATGTAGGTTTATGCCAGTAGAGTACACAGTGTCTATTAGTGATTCCACCTGTCCTGTCCTGTCTAATGCCTGATTAATGTAGGTTTATGCCAGTAGAGTACACAGTGTCTATTAGTGATTCCACCTGTCCTGTCCTGTCTAATGCCTGATTAATGTAGGTTTATGCCAGTAGAGTACACAGTGTCTATTAGTGATTCCACCTGTCCTGTCCTGTCTAATGCCTGATTAATGTAGGTTTATGCCAGTAGAGTACACAGTGTCTATTAGTGATTCCACCTGTCCTGTCCTGTCTAATGCCTGATTAATGTAGGTTTATGCCAGTAGAGTACACAGTGTCTATTAGTGATTCCACCTGTCCTGTCCTGTCTAATGCCTGATTAATGTAGGTTTATGCCAGTAGAGTACACAGTGTCTATTAGTGATTCCACCTGTCCTGTCCTGTCTAATGCCTGATTAATGTAGGTTTATGCCAGTAGAGTACACAGTGTCTATTAGTGATTCCACCTGTCCTGTCCTGTCTAATGCCTGATTAATGTAGGTTTATGCCAGTAGAGTACACAGTGTCTATTAGTGATTCCACCTGTCCTGTCCTGTCTAATGCCTGATTAATGTAGGTTTATGCCAGTAGAGTACATATTGTCTATTAGTGATTCCATCTGTCCTGTCCTGTCTAATGCCTGATTAATGTAGGTTTATGCCAGTAGAGTACACAGTGTCTATTAGTGATTCCACCTGTCCTGTCCTGTCTAATGCCTGATTAATGTAGGTTTATGCCAGTAGAGTACACAGTGTCTATTAGTGATTCCACCTGTCCTGTCCTGTCTAATGCCTGATTAATGTAGGTTTATGCCAGTAGAGTACACAGTGTCTATTAGTGATTCCACCTGTCCTGTCCTGTCTAATGCCTGATTAATGTAGGTTTATGCCAGTAGAGTACACAGTGTCTATTAGTGATTCCACCTGTCCTGTCCTGTCTAATGCCTGATTAATGTAGGTTTATGCCAGTAGAGTACACAGTGTCTATTAGTGATTCCACCTGTCCTGTCCTGTCTAATGCCTGATTAATGTAGGTTTATGCCAGTAGAGTACACAGTGTCTATTAGTGATTCCACCTGTCCTGTCCTGTCTAATGCCTGATTAATGTAGGTTTATGCCAGTAGAGTACACAGTGTCTATTAGTGATTCCACCTGTCCTGTCCTGTCTAATGCCTGATTAATGTAGGTTTATGCCAGTAGAGTACACAGTGTCTATTAGTGATTCCACCTGTCCTGTCCTGTCTAATGCCTGATTAATGTAGGTTTATGCCAGTAGAGTACACAGTGTCTATTAGTGATTCCACCTGTCCTGTCCTGTCTAATGCCTGATTAATGTAGGTTTATGCCAGTAGAGTACACAGTGTCTATTAGTGATTCCACCTGTCCTGTCCTGTCTAATGCCTGATTAATGTAGGTTTATGCCAGTAGAGTACACAGTGTCTATTAGTATTTCCACCTGTCCTGTCCTGTCTAATGCCTGATTAATGTAGGTTTATGCCAGTAGAGTACACAGTGTCTATTAGTGATTCCACCTGTCCTGTCCTGTCTAATGCCTGATTAATGTAGGTTTATGCCAGTAGAGTACACAGTGTCTATTAGTGATTCCACCTGTCCTGTCCTGTCTAATGCCTGATTAATGTAGGTTTATGCCAGTAGAGTACACAGTGTCTATTAGTGATTCCACCTGTCCTGTCCTGTCTAATGCCTGATTAATGTAGGTTTATGCCAGTAGAGTACACAGTGTCTATTAGTGATTCCACCTGTCCTGTCCTGTCTAATGCCTGATTAATGTAGGTTTATGCCAGTAGAGTACACAGTGTCTATTAGTGATTCCACCTGTCCTGTCCTGTCTAATGCCTGATTAATGTAGGTTTATGCCAGTAGAGTACACAGTGCCTATTAGTGATTCCACCTGTCCTGTCCTGTCTAATGCCTGATTAATGTAGGTTTATGCCAGTAGAGTACACAGTGCCTATTAGTGATTCCACCTGTCCTGTCCTGTCTAATGCCTGATTAATGTAGGTTTATGCCAGTAGAGTACACAGTGTCTATTAGTGATTCCACCTGTCCTGTCCTGTCTAATGCCTGATTAATGTAGGTTTATGCCAGTAGAGTACACAGTGCCGGTCTCCATGTTCTATCATGTAAACAGCAGGACAGCAAGTCATTCAGATTCATCAGGCAGGATTCATATCCAGCAGCTTCCCACACTGCAGTCAGAATAGATTCCCTTTTAGATTCCTCAATGCGAGAAAAACATGGTCTCTTTCCTCTTCTGTGAACGTTTGTCTTGGGTCCTCACTCACTCCCAGGTTTTGCTCGCCCAGGTTCTGCTCGCCCAGGTTCTGCTCGCCCAGGTTTTGCTCGCCCAGGTTCTGCTCACCCAGGTTCTGCTCACCCAGGTTCGGCTCACCCAGGTTCTGCTCGCCCAGGTTCTGCTCGCCCAGGTTTTGCTCACCCAGGGTCTGCTCACCCAGGTTTTGCTCACCCAGGTTCTGCTCACCCAGGTTTTGCTCACCCAAGTTCTGCTCACCCAGGTTCTGCTCACCCAGGTTCTGCTCACCCAGGTTTTGCTCACCCAAGTTCTGCTCACCCATGTTTCGCTCAGGGTTGAAGTAACAAGTGTTGTAAACAGTGCAGTATACTGTTAAATGGTCCCACCGGCTTCACTCATTCAGGCTGTCTGTCCTAAAGGAAGACACTTCCACATTCTGCTCAATGGGTGTAAAAATAAAGATTTTTCATTTATATTTATTAATAAAATACAGCTCCCTTTTCCCCAAAGTCTACAGCACAGTAATACCCAATACCACGTAGATATAAGATATAATAATAATAATAATAATTATTATTATATTATTTATTTATTATTATTATATAAGATAAGTGGTAATGAATGTATAATGCTTCTAACAAACTATTAAACTACATTTTGCAACAGATTTGCTTTGGTAATTTGCAGACAATATTTCCCAAATCCCTCTAACATTACATAATCCCCAAATCCTATGTCTATTTTTATTGTTAGTCATATTTGACACAATTGATTTAATAAAATGTTTTTTTATTTTCCAATTGATTATCTCTGTTATAAGGCACTAGTAATGAATCAGGAAAGATACAAGCCCATAGGATTTTAACTTACTTACATTTAAAAGAAAATATTGTCCAGGAGTTTACCAAATAAACTCCCCTTATGGCAGGGTTTCACAAACTCTGACCTCGGGACTAACGGGGTCCGAATACACAGCTGATTAAAGCTTAGATCATTTAAACCAGCTGTGTAGTGTAAAAACCGAAATGTACACCCCTTTTGAGGTCAGAGGACCGAGTTTGGGAAACGCAGCCTGATGGAACACAAGAAGTAAAGACACACTGGTTTACATTTTCAATTACCTGCAGATTTAATAAAAAATAAATGTTTTATCAGATGCTACAGTAATTTTTTTAACCTGATTTGATTGGTTGAACCTGAAAATCAAACACGCGGGTGCTGATTTGATTGGCTGACAGGAGGCTGCTGTATGTTCCCTGTGGGTCCTGTATTGGTGGTATGAATGATACCTTTATCAATAATGGCCTAGATTCAATCCCATCTCATTTTGTCCTATTTATGCACATTTTAAAGGCAACGTTCCCACCATTTGCTGAGACCCACATTCACGTTGAATGCTGCATATGCCGGATCAATGGGAAATGAGCTATAAATGTCCATCGCGCTATGACATGGATATTCTGCAGGCCGGATTGAATCTAGGACAAAGGCGTAATGAGTAAGGCTAGTATGGCTGGTGCTATGCTGCAATACTGTCCCAGGAAGGGTGTCTCAGGCCTTGGAGGCCGTGGGTACTGGAGGGGTCTGGTCCTCCTCATCCACACTAAGGTCCAGACGTAGATCTTCCAGAGTCTGTCTCATCGCCATGGTGGACTCCTTACGTCTACAAGGCAAAGGAGAGTGTTACTTTGTGTCCCACACTTCTAACAGTATATCACTCAACGGTATATCACTCTCTCTCTCTCTCTCTCTTTTGCCCTCTCTCTCTCTCTCTCTCTCTCTCTCTCTCTCTCTCTCTTTTGCCCTCTCTCTCTCTCTCTCTCTCTCTCTCTCTCTCTCTCTCTCTCTCTCTCTCTCTCTCTCTCTCTCTTGCGATTACTCTCTCTCTTTTGCCCTCTCTCTCTCTCTCTTTTGCCCTCTCTCTCTCTCTCTCTCTCTCTCTTGCGATTACTCTCTCTCTTTTGCCCTCTCTCTCTCTCTCTTTTGCCCTCTCTCTCTCTCTCTCTCTCTCTCTTGCGATTACTCTCTCTCTTTTGGCCTCTCTCTCTCTCTCTTTTGCCCTCTCTCTCTCTCTCTCTCTCTCTCTCTCTCTCTCTTGCGATTACTCTCTCTCTTTTGCCCTCTCTCTCTCTCTCTCTCTCTCTCTCTCTTGCGATTCTCTCTCTCTCTTTTGCCTCTCTCTCTCTCTCTCTTTGCCCTCTCTCTCTCTCTCTCTCTCTCTGCGATTGCCCTCTCTCTCTTTTGCCCTCTCTCTCTCTTTTGCCCTCTCTCTCTCTCTCTCTCTCTCTCTTGCCCTCTCT